>NC_041383.1:665573138-665596190 GCF_002162155.2 Triticum dicoccoides | reverse complement strand
AGGACCCCCGTTTCGACCGTAGCGCTCCAACACAAGTCTGTTTCGTCCGTTTTGCGGTACACCACACCCCTCCTGATCAACAGGACCCCCGTTTCGACCGTAGGAGGTCTGTTTCCCCCGTTTTGTGGTACGCCACACCCCTCCCGATCAACAGGACCCCGTTCCGAACGTAGGAGGTCCGTTTCCTCCGTTCTGCGGTACGCCAGGCCTCATTTCCATCGCCTGTTCCGTCCAAGACCTCCCGATGAACACGACCACGCATTCCGTTCCGACCCAGCCGGTTGGCTCCCACGCGTTTCGTTGCCTCCCGATGAACACGACACATTCCGTTGCCTCCCCATGAACACGAGCCCTTGCCGTACGTATGCGCGAGTAGGCATTCGAGAGCCCGCCCGTATGTACGTACGTGGCCGTATTTTCTTTCTTGCACCCTGGCCGATGTATGTACGTGTACATGCTACGTGCGCACCTCTACTACGACATATATGCGCCTCTACTACGACACGTGCGTGCCTCTACATCGACCAGTATATATGTACATACACGTTCGCGACCAGAATGACAATGCTAAGTACGCTTCGACCAGGTGGGTCCCGACTGTCAGACACTTCCTTGCGTTCGAAGATGTAGCTGGTGGGTCCCAGCAGTTAGGGGGGCGAAATGTTTTTTTTTTGCCCGGACGCACTTCCTTGTGTGCGAAGATGGTGGGTCCCAGCAGTCAGGGGGGCGAATCGTTTTTTTTTGCCCGGACGCACTTCCTTGCATGCGAAGATGTAGCTGGTGGGTCCCAGCAATCAGGGGGAAATGTTTTTTTCATGAAATACGGTGGCCCGTCTGATGGGTCCCTGCTGTTAGGTGGAGGAATCATTATTTTGCGCGTAATAAGGAGGCACTTCCTTGCTGCGGCCGTGGACCCAGCTGTCAGCCTCTCCATGTACAGTCCACATTTGATGGAAGTCCTTCCTTGACCATGTTGACCACGCCGCGTCGAGAGGACCACAGCGGTGGACGACGGCGAAGACTAGGAAGGGGATGACTCGGAGCCGCGGAAGACGCAGTAGTGGATGCCCACGCGAAGAGGAGTACGAGGGTTCATTGGTTCGGCTGCGGTGTGAGGCTGCTATCGCCGCAGAATAACAGGGGGTGTGGGTGAGTAGAGGGATGGCCTGGCCAGCGATGGGAGTAGTAGGGAGCGGTGAGGCCTCTGCGGCATCACAGCCGGCCACGGGAGGCAGGAGCACGCGGCACGAGCGGCGCTGGTTTGGGCGGCTGGAGCAAGAAGACCAGAGGTTGAAGCAGCACTATGGCCGTTGGATGAACATCGTATGGTAATAGGAGCTAGAATCGTTCATATTCACTAAGTTGACAAAGCCCTCCATCCCCGTCAACTTGGTAGGTCCACAAGTCAGCCTCCCAGTATGTTGGGTTCCAGCTAGCAGGGGGAGTATTCATTTTTTGTGCGTAATAAGGAGGCACTTCCTTGCGTGCGAAGATAGCTAGTGGGTCCGACATGTCAGCAGGGGGCACGTTTTTTCGCAAAATACAGAGGCCCTTCTGGTGGGTCCCAGATGTCAGGTGGAGGAATCATTATTTTGCGCGTAATAAGGAGGCATTTCCTTGTGTGCGTCCGTGGACCCAGCTGTCAGTCTCTCCACGCACAGTCTACTTCCGACGGTGTCATTCGTTGACCACGTTGACCACACCGCGCCGAGCGCATCCAAGGTGGTGGACGACGGCGAGGCCCCGGATAGCAACGAGCCGGAGATGGGAAGACGCGGGAGTAGAGTCGCAGACGGAGAGGTGTACGAGGGTTAACTAGTTCTAGTGCGGTGTGGTTCGGCAGTCGGTGGAGAAGAACAGGAGGTCTGGAGGGGTGGAGGGATTGCCTGGCCAACGGTGGAGTAGCGCTTCATAGCGAAGCGTGCTAAGCAGAGCTGCTAGCAGCAGGTGGCGGGAGGTGGTCCCGGCGGCACTGGAGGAAGAAGATGAGAGATTGAAGATGGATGTCGGTCGTTGGATGTAAGTCCAACAGCTAACATGTCAGAATCATTTGTTGACTAAATTGACAATGACTTGCATTGGCTTCGACCTATTGGCCCACATTTCAGCCTCCAAAAATGTGGCATGTATTCAACCCATTTTTTCAGAATTGACAGTCTTTTTTTGTGAGGTAGAATTTACAGTCAATTTGATCTTTTTTTGAATTACAACCACTAGCTGGGCTGGGTGAACAAATAATATAGCGTCCATGCGGCCCATTTATTTTATTTCCTAAAAATTTACAGGCCATTTGCACTTTCTCAAAATACATGATTTTGTTGGGTTGATTCTAATTATAATGTTGGGTTGGGCCAGCAATGTTATCAAAAAATAAAAAGGGGCTGAGCATTTTGTTATAAATATATTTAAATAATAAGTGATATTATTACATTCATCCTTAAATCATACCAAGCTTTTGTACACAATCACTAGGATTTTCGTGCCAAAACAATCCAGGATTTTATTTGTTAAGAAATTATTTTTATAAGTTAATAAGATGTGGGATATTGTTTTCTTACATATGTAAGTAATTGTTAAATATATGATGACCATAAAAATAATATATGATAACATATAAAATAATTTAAATATCTATAATATAGTTTGAAGCGAAACATAAGTTGGACCTGGCGTTCCTATTCTTATATAGAAAAATAGAACAGACCTCTACGTTTTCTTCAAAAAAATACATAAATTGGGCTGCCAAAAATAAAACCTCGAATGGGAGGTCCATAGGTCGGTCGATACATGACGGCCCTAAGAAAATACAAACAGGCCTATGGACCTCCCATCTAAGGTCGTGGGCTGCGCATGTTAAAAATGAAAGCCTAGACGGGGCAGCCCAAAACCACGTCCAACACTTGCCAAAACTCCGTCCCTCGTTTTCTCTTTGTTTCACACACTCGACATTGTGTGGGCATTTTGTCTGTGCATCATATGAAGATGTGCTATGCATGAATGTTGATCAGCATGATGTTAACTGGCTGGTAGTTCCATTTTCGACCATGAATAAAACTTCCAACATGATGTTAACCCTGTTTGAAAAGGCCGTGTTAATATACATGCTCTGCCTTTGAAAGTTGCAGTTTCTTATCTGAAACTGAACTTGCAGTTTCTTATCTGAAACTGAAACTTGCAGTTTCTTCTCTGAGAATCACATTGTCTACACTTTCATACTCCTATGAAACTAAATTTTTTTAAGTGCTAAAAATAGATCTCTAGAATTCATAAAATACTTCATATGCTCAATACTACAAATCTGAAATTCAAAAGACATTCATATCTGAAAGTACTCTCAAAATACACAACACAAAACACAATTCACAACCTGCAAATACTGACAACTCTAAGCTCCTCCTGACAATTCACAACCTGCCCGACTATTGGGCTGGGAGGGCAGCCCCCTCCTATTCCTCAGCGGCAGACAGCCGCCCCATGAGACGATGTTAACGGCGAGGGAGACGGTGGCGGGGAAGCGTCGTCAGGCCAACTGCTTTTCTCCTGTTGCAGTTGGGTTCGATCGACGAAGATTCCACCGGCTCGCTCTGGCAGGACACCCTCACAAATGGCACCCTGTAGATGCTCGATCCTTTAATCTCTGGTGGATGCTCCATCTGGGATCGATACTCCCACCACCGCTCCCTCACGATCGGATTCGGTGAATCTGTTTGCTCCATGGCCCAGAGGAGCAGCTCTATGTACTCCGGCGCGACTCGCTCCGGGAGTATCGCCGCCTTTTCGCTCTCTTGCAGATATTTGGCCATGGATGTCACCGTCGCCGCTAGTTGGTCCTTGTTGTCAAACCAAGACTGTATCTCCAACATCCTAGCTAGCTTCACAGGGTCACCGTCTGCGATCCTCACGTATTGGTTGTACTCCTCCATCGATCTACTTCTCCACAGCACCTTCACTCGCCGGCGATGGTTTTTGAATGGAAGAGGAGAGGAGCAGCGCTGGTTTTGGATTAGAACGGGAGAGGAGCGACGCTGGTTTTGGACTGGAACAGGAGAGGAGGGGCGGTGGTTTTGAAATGGAAGAGGAGAGGAGCGGTGCTGGATTTAGATTGGAATAGGAGAGGAGCGGCGGTGTTTTAATAGGAGAAGAGCAGAAGAGCGGCGCCGGTCTTGGAAGTATTTTTTTGTTGTTTTGCGTATTTTGGGTCAAAGTTTGACCATGTACTGTATTTGACAAGCAAAATGTGGCTGCATGTCACCAAAAATTGTATCGTTTGGTTCGTATCTGAATGTACTTTCAAATTATATTATTTTTGCAATGTATAACATATATTTTATGTGCGAAAATCATGGTCAATTATGACCCAAAATAAAAGGGAGACTAGTTAATGTGGGGTCGCTTTCTTAATTGAAGGGTAAATTGATTTTGATTTTGATCCTGTCACAGCACGCCGGCCCTCTCGTCCAATCCTAAATCGCTGCCACATGCTCCTCTCCCTCTTCTCCATTGCAAAACCACCTCCTCTCCTCTATATCATCTCCATTCCAAAACCACCATCTCGCCTCTCCCTCTTCTGATCTTCTCCATTGCAAAAACACCTCCTCTCCTCTCCATCCTCTCCATTCCAAAACCACTATCTCGCCTCTCCCTCTTCTGATCTTCTCCATTGCAAAACCACCTCCTCTCCTCTCCATCATCTCCATTCCAAAACCACCATCTCGCCTGTCCCTCTTCTCTATTGCAAGACCACCGTCTCTCCTCCCATCTTCCAAAGCTAGCACCGGACCACTCAGAAGGACATCTATGGAGAGGATGCAGCAGCGAATCAGGCAGATCGCCGACGGCGACCAGGCAAAGTTAGCCAGGTTGAAGGAGATCCTTAGGTTGTTTGACAATGAGTGGAAGATTTCAAGGATGATGTGGGCCATGTGGCAATGTATGAGAAAGAGTGAGATGACGGAGATGAGGGTGGCGATGTACATGTACTCCTCGGCGGCAATCACGCCGCAATCCTCCGAGTTCATCAAGTATCTCCTCTGGGCGATGGAGCAGACAGATTCGCCCAAGGTGATAGTCAGGTGGAGGTGGTGGGCATACAGGTCGAAGGTCGAGCACCCAGAGGATAACGAATCGATCAAGTATGGTGTGGCGTTCGTGAGGGTGCAGAGCCAGCCGGAGCCATAGGAGTATTCGTTCTCCCACCACAAGAGGAGGCCGGATGGCATGACGTCACTTCCCCGCCGTTCTCCACGGTTCCCTCGACGCTCGCCTCGTTTCAATGGCGGCGGTAGGGTTTAAGGTAAGCTTCGCACTAACCTAATCTTCCACCTGCTCATGCTTACAATCAGTGTGACAGCTAATGAAAGTCATGCTTACAATCAGTCTCCGAGTACTACGCTAATCACCCTAAAATAGCTCTGGACCTTTGGGTCAAAGTTGTGACACAGTGTACAAATAAACAAAAATAGATTGGTGCTTCTTTCAGAAAAGAGTACTCCCTAGAAAACTGCCAATATAAGCTACTAGTATTTGGTTAGAGGATTTGCTGCCGAGAAAGATTCGTCCACAGAGAGCTCCACACATCCCACTGGTGGTGGTGGATGCCAATGCGTGCATGCAGCATGGTTGGTGTCGGTAATTTTTACTTGGCACACCTCTCACTCTGCATACATGTCGGTTCCATACGTACATTTGTGCAGTTCCACCAAAATGCAGCTGAATAACCCTGTTTGCACAGATAATGAAAAAGCGTGATTACATTATAGTGGCACTAGTTGATGAAGCACACAAAATAAATAGAATAAAATGTTGTGATAATATCATAGTATGCCATGCTGCGAGGGCGAGATGGGACCTGTGACGCCTCATACGGTATGCCTCATACTGGACATCGTCCCAAGTCTCCCAGATACACCTTCTGCCAGTGATGAACATCAGTGTACAACGGTAGTACAAGGAGGCGTCTTGAGACATTCAAATCTCTATTTTTGTAAAATCAACTAAAATTAAGCACCCCAGTTTACAGAAATGCTTAAACATTAACAATGGGACTAGTTGATGAAACATACATTAACAAAGAGAAGCACTTTCTTTATCTACATTGGAAATGAAATGATAGAGATGACACTCGCTCTATTTTAACTGTATTATTACTTCATTTTATCAGTGACACTTGGGTCGAGCAGGTGGCAAATGAGGTGCACCGTGCGTCGCAAGGATGGAGGTCGGGGGTGCTCAGACTGGGATGCTGAAGCTGGCTCTTTCAGTCACCAACATGGATGATTAAATTCATGGGACCTTTTGGTGCAGTTCACATAAAATGAAGCAATGTCCCGTGAGCTAGCAGCTTCTTCAAATTTTTTTAAGAAAAGGGCTCCAGCCCCGGTTCCATTTCCATCAGAAAACGGAACCCACAGAGCTTCTTCTTCATTAGTTGCAATAAAATTGAGCAACATCAAGGTTGGTTGTGAAGCTCCTAGAATGCTCAACTATAATTTGGATATCATTTGTGCAGTTCAACTAAGATCTAGCGTGGAATGTATATCTCTGTTTGCACAAAAAAGGTGGAAAGGAGGGTGACTAACAAGTGATGAAACATGCATCAAATGAAAAGAAGCATGTTCCTTATCTGAATGGCAATCCTACAAGGACAGCAACAATTTCTAAAGCAGTGGCATTGCTAGATATTAGTGTGGGCATTAGGATTAACTATGACAACGGTTAAATACGAAATTACTTTGGGCACGGGAGAGTGGGCGGACCAGGACAGTTGCATTTCTAACGAAAAGAACCAACTTATCTTAAAGGGAAATTTTAGCAGGACATGTAAAGAAGTGCCATTGATTCATATTACTAGAGGCATTACATTGAAAACAACATTGGTTTAACGTGTCCTTACTTTTAACAATGCGACTGCTACATTTTACCAGTGGCATTACATAAGAGTGGCTCGGGGCAACAAACATCAGAACAGGATATCTGGGTTAGTCCCATTTTTGTTCAGTATAGCCACCTTATACTGTGTGAGGCTAGCAAATCTAGTGCTGGACTTACTCTGTTGACTTGTCCCCCAGTCCCCACCAATAGATCGGGTTTATATTGAGTTTGTACTGTGTTTCTCTTTATTTCCCTATTAGACCTAGCGACCAGTTGAATAGCTAGTCTCTGCTACTTTTCGGCCCCGTTATTTCCTCTTTCGACCAAGTCCTAGATTCAGGTAACAAATCCTCCCCCACCCCCACCCCCTTTCTTCCTTGTTTGAACCAAGTAGTACTAGAGTCGAGTGCATGAACTAGTTTTACCTCTTAAACGTAAAAAAAATTAGGTGGTTTTTGAACAGCGGATCGATCCTATCTACGAGGGGGCCTGAGAAATAGTAAAAGATACAAATGCAGCGACGTCAGGAGCTCGGGAAGTAGAGCAAGGCCGGTTTCAAAGGAAGTTATACCTGATGGTCGCCGGGATGTCGCTAGGTGGGCGGCGGGAGGCCGGATCTGCCCACACTACGGCAACGAGGAAGAAGGGGTCAGAGACCCTCCCTCGCCAGCGGTGCTTGGGAGAGAACGGCAAGGCAGGCTGATCGGGACGCGCCCAGCAGTGGGTAAGAGCCGTTGCCGAGGACGATCGCGTGAACGTTGCACCTTCTCACCTTCCCCGGCGGAGAGGATTCGGGTGGATCTGTGACCAGCGGTGAGAAGAGAGAGAGTGTGTGGCCACCGTTGTCGTGTTTAGATCTGGAGAGGCCAAGACAGTGTGAAGAGAGCAACACTAGCAAGCAAGCGCGGAGGCTCCTGCCTATATAGTGGAGTAGTACTAGTTTTCTTTTGTCTACCGGAGCCGGCTTGACCTCTTCAATGACTATCGAGAAGTCTTCATGCACGTGGCCCGGAGGCGCAGTTGTCGTCATTTTGATCTGAAGCGCCGGATTATAACATATAACATGAAAAAATTCCACATGACAAGAAATCATAACCTCACTGCCCAAACGAGACAACATGAATCCGGACGGACAAACTAGACGAGGAACAAAGCTCAAATTAAAGATAAACTCATAGAAAAGGGGTCCATCGATAGATGTCCTAATTAACATTGACGGCTTGACCTAGATGGTAGCCGAGTAGTCACTGTTCGTGCATGTTCCCCCAATGACTAGCCCAACTCAGTTGTCGCTGTTTAACCCTCGCAGTGATCCGAAGCACATGACACCTAATTTTGCAAGATGACCAGAAACCTTTTTTTAGATTTGTCACCACAACTACAGCCATGTACAACACAGCCTGCATGATAAATCCAGGCGTGTCTGCTGGAGTCTAGTCACATGCATGGACGAACTGATCTTCCGTGTCTTGCAGGGATCGTCCAGGCACAAATGTAGTACAACACTTCTCTAGTACTATCGCTCGTCTCCCTCTTCTATTAAGTCACCCGACTTGCGGGCCGGGGAGTGTGCCTATGGTCGGTTCTCAATTGTCGTCCCACATTTGTGTGCAAATGCAATATGGCGCGCGTTTCATTCGGAGCGCAGCGTGCCAGACCGACCGACCGTCTGGGGTGCGACGTGAACGCGACGGGCGTGCTGTATACTCCATACATGTGTACCACCATTTTCTAGACGCTTTGCTCCATGGCGCGGGCGCAATCCATGGATACAAAATTAGTATACTGTATACTATTTAAAAGTCGAGGGCGAGGCTTTTCCTGCGCGGTAGGTGGCGAGGCAGTTCCGCCTAATCGGTTCAACAGAGAAAAGGGAAGACGAGGGAGTAGGCTGCTGCAAACGTAGGGCTATGTGATTTGACAGCGAGTTACTGCTGGACAGGTGGGGCACCGTGATTTGACTTGCCATTATCATTTTAACTACAGCACTACGACCGGCGTGAGTCTCCCGATTCCTGACCACCTCCATACAGGTGCCTCTCCCAATGCTCCACCATGTAGTAGAGGCTGGCTCTTGCATGAGAGCCCACTTCTCCACTTTTTCCTTGCCTCTCTTTCCTCCACATATGCAAAAATGCCATGTAAAGCGCACTATTGTACTTACTTGCTCCTACAAGTGCTTAAGCTTGCCACATAGGCATAAAGTCTCATGTGGCAAGTTAATCAAGAAAAGGGAGACTAGTTTGGTGACCCAAGGAAGAAATGGTGCTAAGCACGTGTACCTAGGTGAAAAGACAATTTTGAGTCTATAGCTAATTAAATGAAGCAAACTTAGCAACACCATTTCATTGGAAGAGGTCACTCCTTGGCAAATGCAATAAATACTAGTACTCCCTGTGTCCCATAATATAAGAACGTTTTTGGCACTACACTAGTGTCAAAAACGTTCTTATATTATGGGACGGAGGGAGTACGAAGAAAGAGATAGAGAGAAGTAAAAAAATACACTTATAGCCAACCTTATAGCCAAAACCTTGTTGTAGTATGAGTGACTAAGTGATTACTATGTATTTCCAACATCAGATAGCCTAACGCACCGTGTTAAATCTCCAAGGGCGCGACCGCACGAGCGACGTGACGGTCGTGGTAGGCACGACCATGATACGGGTTGCTGGCAGCCCTTGGATCTGAGATCAAACGGTCGCATGCTAAGTTGCTGAAAAATTGCAGAATAACCCTCCAGGATAGGATATTCACCCATAGGTCTAGAATCATGCCATGCAACCGTTCGATCTCAGATCCAAGGGCTCTCGGAAGCCCATATCATGGGAGAATGGAAAGCTACTACCCTGCCATTCGCACGCTGGCAGTTCGCTCCTACTCGTCCCCGCGCGTCCTTTAATACTACAGCGGTTCGCTCCTAGTCGTCCCGTCTATTCACATTACGGCAGTTCCACTAATCCTAACCCTCCTCCCAAATCCATGGCGTCCCAAATCTCCCCGATCGGCGGTGAGTACAAGGTTAGAACCATCACCAGCAATGAGTTTGACATCATCTACACCCGTTCTTCCGCGACGGTGAAAGGATTCCTTTCTCGCTTCAGACACATGTTCAAAGACTCAGATGATGAGTGGGTCGCTGGGCTAGATGTTGAGTACACCATCGTCCTGGGATGAGAGAAGGATCTAAAGGACGAAGAGAGGAAGAAGCCCACCGTGATCCAGGTTTGCGTGCATGACTTATGCTTGGTCTATCACATATGCCATGCCGATGTTGAGTGCCAGGATTTTAAGGACTTCCTCAAGAGCAACCTAGTCAAATTCGTTACTGTAGACTTTGGTAACGACAAAGAAGTCCTGCGTCGGATAGGCCTCATTGTAGGAAACACCTTCGACCTCTAGAAGAATCGGCTGGTGTCCTCTCGTCAGCCTTCAATGCTGACCCTGGCAGGAGCCATGGTTCATCCTTTGTACGGTAAACTGGAGAAACCTCTATACACGTTTCATCATCATGCATGGCAGCGGAATGTACTAGATATAGACCACATCCACTACGCTGCAATGGATGGCTACCTTTGCTTCAATATACACAAGGGTTGGATGAAGAGCAACAGCCAAGTGTGCGGTTCAAGCAAAGAAGTATCAGCCAAGAGGAAGAGGGACAAGGACGAAGTCGAGGACGTGGACGAGGACTCCGAGTAAGGTGGTAGTGTCGTTGCTCATGGTGGTTCTAATGCAGTGTCTATCAGAATAGTTGCAAAGTTTAATTTCAGGTGTGCTTAATTTAATTTGGGGGGGTGTTGTGCTGAGCCCCCAGCAGAACTATGTTATGTTTCTTCTCGTTACTTTAACTCTTTAGTACATACATACTAGTATTACTTACATTTCATATTTTAGTTGGTATAGTACTACCACTCGTTTCTTCACATTATATGCGTGCAATATATATGGCCAACATCATATAGCCAGCAGTTTAGTTGTCAAAGAATTTCAGAGTGCTTAGTTTTGTCAAAGAATTCCAGGATGCTTAGTTTTATTTGAGGGGTGGGTTGTGCTGGACACCATTATTGTGACTAGCCTTTTTAATAGTACTATATGCATAATGGCGACGAGCGCTCTCTATATGTACCACCTTTTTTAATTTCATTTTTTCTCCATGGCGCAATCCATCGATACTACTACTGAACAAAAGAGTATACATTTTTTAAAAGGCTAGAGGGCGGGGCAGTCTAGCTTGGTCGGTTTCACGAGAGGCGAGGGACTTTATGATTTGATGGCTCATTACTGCTGGAAGGCGGGGCCTTGTGATTTGACTGCTCGTATAAATGCGTCGACGACCTGATCGAGGAGGAGCAAAGAACCGTGCGGTATACTCAAGTTTTCCACTGGAGTAGTACTGCGACGGAGGAGCACGAAACACGGCAGCCCAGTGCCATATGGCGATAAAAATGATCTAATTTTCTAGTCATCTCATTGTTAGCATTGTTCTATTCATTCTCTCAAAAAAAAACATTGTTCTATTCATGCCTCGCAGAGAACGTGACACGTGCGGTGAAACACCCGAAGCAAAAGATGAAACACAGGAGCAAAAGAAGAAGGAAGATTATCACCCCAAATGATCTAATTCACCGCGGAGTCGTAACTGCTTCTTCATCGTCTCAACGACCTGCATCTCCTTGCACGTCTCCTCCGCCATCTTCTTCATTCTATCATGACGCGGGATTTCTCGACGCGAGCCTTCATCATCTGTTCCACGGCCGCATTATGTACCTTGTCAGTAGCCGGGTGCTCGATGCGGAGCTTTGCCAACTCCTCCTTCTGTTCCATGACGAGGGCCTGCAGCATCTTCATCGAGGAACTACTATTCTCATGCAGCTTCTTCCAGTCGGTGTTCTTCTCCTTCAACAGGTCGATCTCGTGGCAGAGCTTCGCCTTGTCCTCCTGAAGTCGCAGGATTTCGCCGATCGCCTTCTTCTCCGAGGCAATGCTCTTCTTCAGCAGCATCACCAAGCCAGCGGTCAACTCCCCCTGCTGATTGAGCTCAGCGTGCATGTCGTCGAGGCTCTCCTTCAGCAACTCCATCAGGCCTTGGATGAACTCCTTCTGCTTATTAAGGTGCTTATTGAGCTGATCGGGCATGCCGTCGAGGGATAACGACTACTGCTCCGCTGGCTCGGCATGTTCACCTCCATGGCTAGGGCGCTCCTGGGAGCCATCGCCTGCCCGTGAGAGATCTTTCGAGGTCTCTGCGTGGCGGCGAGCCCTCTCTTTTTTTCCGCAGCCTTGGTTACCGCTCCCTTGTTACAAGTAGTTCTCGGCCTAGAGCTCTGCTCACCGGCCATGGCAACGACGGACGAAGAAGAAGCACTTATGAGGAGGAAAGTTAGAGTAATTTTCGGTTAGGTAGTTCCCCTTTTTATAACCTAAGTACTAGCACTAGTACTAATACCTGCATAGTGGGAACACGTTCAGGTTTGGTACGTACTAGTAGGTGTGAGCAGGCTTTCGAATGTGATGGGAACAAGGTAAAGCTTAATTGATGGTTTTGGTTTCGAGGCCCGAAACGGCTCCCGATGAGTTTAGCGGAACATAAATTTCAAGTACTACACTGCTCAAATGCATAAATATTATGTTACTGTCAAAAATTGGCACAAAATACGAAGGAGACCAATGGAAGTACTACTAGCAACCCACGATTTAACTACTCACATGCGCAGTGGAATAATAATGTCTTTCTTCCGCCCTCACGTCCACTCAATTTGCATGCACTGTATTAATTGACCATCAATGAAGTGAATGACCTTACACGCATCAAATTATCACATGGGGTGGATCTTGGTACAAAATTGCGTCCGCCCATGTACCCGCGTGTGCGTGCGAGGGAATGAGTGTGTGTGTGGCGTGCGTGCACATCTTCGCTTCGTGCATGTACCGCCAGTATGGCTCAGGGAGGACGAGTACATTTCTGGAACCAGCAGCACGTCACTGTGATCAATCCACGCAAGGAGGTCGCGACAACGCCTCCACATGTGCCACGTGGCTTCATGAACTGTAAGAGAGACAATGTGTAGCGTGCCATTGGTATTCTAACTTACGTGTTTTGCACATACTCGAAGTACTAGTAAGGTACACGTGCATTGCACGCATCAGATTTGCAACCAAATTATGAATAAATACCACGCTATAACATGTAAGCTCTGAGTCATATATGCCTGATGTAGCCCTTCGTTTAATTCTTATAGTTCATCTCATTCAAAATCAATTAGTTTTTATAAAAAAGCTAAGAATGCGGGAATAGGAAAAACATGGGATTATAGTGGAATGTCGTCTTGAATCCTACAAGATTGTACGAGTGTTTGATTGTGCATAGAAAAAACCCAGAATTCTTTCAAAGAGGTTTGAGTGGATGGGATGTTTCCTATGAAATCTAGTGCAAATGAATCATATGGAAAAATTCCTATGGTTTACAATCCTACGAATCAAACAACCAAGATAGGAAAAATTCCTAATGATTAGAATCCTCCAAAATTCCTTTGAGAATCCTTTGAATCAAAGAAGCCCTTAATCTATTTTATGATTCATGGAATTGTGCGTTGTAAAGCATAAAGTAAAAACAAATAATGGCAATTCAACTAGAAAAAAAGTTTGGGCAGTTATGATACGGAAGATTCTAGAACAAAAGAGAACCACTGTTGTTTTGAGGTTTGTGCATTATGCTTAAGTTCAACCATGGAGTCTGCTAGATTGTACATGTGGTAAAATCCGGTGGGGGCTAGAAGATGGTGCGAGGGGCCGAGTGGAGGGAGACTATGAAGAAATGCACAAGTGCGAGATCGATATTTAGAGAGAGGGGGCGAACACGTGCGTTGTTGCACGCAGTGGCGGAGCCATGAAAAATAAATGAGCTAGGGGGCCAAGAATTGCTAATTCTTTACGAGGAGGGTCAATTCATGAACTTAAACCATTTTTAGCAGCAATTGTCTAATGATCACATTCATATTAGTCTCGATATATAGTGATGTTAGGGGGGCAGGGCCCTTACTGCCCCCTGTCTTCGCCATTGTGCACGCGTCTGAGAGATGAAGCGGAAGGCATGGATGATGAGAGGGGGACGTTGGGTATATAATTAATGTGGGTGTATTAGCTATATATGTTAATCCTATATAGAGAGGTATAGATTGATCGATGTGGACGTGGGAAAGAGGGTGAGACCTCACTGGATATATCGATTGATCGGTTTGTGTGGAAAACTATGAAAGACCTAGCTATATACACACATACATAGAGGAACATCGATCGTTGCGCATGCACGCGTGAAAGATACAGAATGCCCGATATGATGGAGAGGGGGATGTGTGTAGGTGTGTGCCTTCATGGGAGACCGACTTGAAGAAAAAGATTGCATGCGTGCTATGGATAATGTCGACTGGTAGTGTGTGTGCATGCATGCACGAGAGAAAGTTAGTGGTACAATTATAAAGAGATGACTACTGTGTGGGTGTAGAAGAATAGGTGAGGTCATAATCAATGTAAAGTTGAATTCAAATATTTGAATAAGAGATCCTGATGTTTGAAACCCATGCATGCATGAATATAACTGAGATCTGCACGATGTGGTTTGGAAACGAGCATGTTGTAATGTATACACATTGAACAAGGTCAGACTAATTTGAATTTGAGATACCGATTGCAGGCATCATTTGGCCACATCGCATCCGTGCATGGACACACTATTCTAATTTGAGATGATGGCCGGCTTTTGCATCACATATCTATATCTATACCCCTATATATATATAATAATTTTTTTATATTGTGTGCGGGAAAATTTAACATTGAAAGATGGTCGTTGGATGAGGCGAATTCGATGGTCCAAAGATGGAAAATTTGAGCACTACTGGCCGTTGGATATCATCTAGATTCCACCAGATTTCGCCACATGTATAATATAGAAGACTCCATGGTTGAACTTAAGCATAATGCACAAACATCAAAACACAAGCACTTCTTATTTGTTCTAGAATCTTCCGTATCAGAATTGCCCAAATGTTTTTCTACATGATTTGTCATTATTTCTTTTTACTTTATGTCAATTCCACGAATCTTAAAATAGATTAGCTTTCTTATAAAAACTAGATGATTTTGAATGAAATGAACTATAAGAATTAAACGAACATCTACATCATGCATATATGACTCAAAGCTTGCATGCTATAATGTGGAATTTATTCATAATTTGGTTGCCAAATCTCATGCGTGCAATGCACGTGTACCTTACTCTAGTCTAAATGGTGTTTGTGTGTGTGTTGTGTGTGTTGAGGTGCAAATTGTCTTTTTTTGTGTACACGTTAAGCTTGTTCTTCCGAAATTTCAAGCCGTGCCTTGTTATGCCGAAAATTCAAGCTAGTGTCTCTGTCTATCGTGCTGCGGAACTCCCGCCTCTTAACCCGCGCCTTGTTAGCCCGAAATATTTAAGATATTGATACGTCTCCGTCGTATCTATAATTTTTGACTCTTCCATGCCAATATTCTTCAACTTTCATATACTTTTGGCAACTTTTTATACTATTTTTTGGGACTAACATATTGATCCAGTGCCCAGTGCCAGTTTCTGTCTGTTGCATGTTTTTTGTTTCACAGAAACCCAATATCAAACGGAGTCCAAACGGGATAAAAACAAAAGGAGAATTATTTTCGAATATTTGTGAGTTTTGGGAGGAAGAATCAACGTGAAACAGTTCCCGGGGTGGCCACGAGACAGGGGGCGCGCCCTCCACCCTGGGCGCGCCCTGGACTCTCGTGGGCCACCCGTAAGGCGGTTGACGCTCTTCTTTTGCCGCAAGCAAGCTAATTTTATGAGAAAAATCTGGGCTAAAGATTCACCCCAATCGGAGTTACGGATCTCCGGATATTAAAGAAATGGTGAAGGGGTAGAATCTGAGAACGCAGAAACAGAGAGATAGATCCAATCTTGGAGGGGCTCTTGCCCCTCCCAAGCCATGGGAGCCCAGGACCAGAGGGTAAACCCTTCTCCCATCTAGGGAGAAGGTCAAGGAAGAGGAAGAAGAAGGGGGGGCTCTCTCCCCCTTGCTTCCGGTGGCGCCGGAACGCCGCCGGGGGCCATCATCATCACCGCGATCTTCACCAACACCTCCATCATCTTCACCAACATCTCCATCACCTTCCCCCGTCTATATTCAGCGGTCCACTCTCCCGCAACCCGTTGTACCCTTTACTCTAACATGGTGCTTTATGCTTCATATTATTATCCAATGATGTGTTGCCAACCTATGATGTCTGAGTAGATTTTCGTTGTCCTATTGGTGGTTGATGAATTGCTATGATTGATTTAATTTGCTTTTGGTTATGTTTCTATCCTATTGTGCCCTCCGTGTCGCGCAAGCGTGAGGGATTTCCGCTGTAGAGTGTTGCAATACGTTCATGATTCGCTTATAGTGGGTTGCTAGAGTGAAAGAAGCTTAAACCCGAGTAAGAGGATTGTTGCGTATGGGATTGAAGGGGGACCAATATATCTTAATGCTATGGTTGGGTTTTACCTTCATGAATGTTAGTAGTTGCGAACTGCTTGCTAATAGTTCCAATCATAAGTGCATAGAATTCCAAGTCAGGGATGACATGCTAGCAGTGGCCTCTCCTACATAAAACTTGCCATCGGTCTAGTAACATAGTCAATTGCTTAGGGACACTTTCACAACTCCTACCACCACTTTTCCACACTCGCTTTCTTTACTTTATTGCATCTTTATCTAAACAGCCCCTAGTTTATGTTTACGTGCTCTTTATTATCTTGCAAACCTATCCTATCACACCTACAAAGTACTTCTAGTTTCATACTTGTTCTAGGTAAAGCAAACTTCAAGCATGCGTAGAGTCGTACAGTGGCCGGTAGGACTTGAGAGAGTATTTGTTCTACCTTTAGCTCCTCGTTGGGTTCGACACTCTTACTTATCGAAATAGGCTACAACTATCCCGTATACTTGCGGGTTATCAAGACCTTTTTCCGGCGCCGTTGCTGGGGAGTCATAGCGTGGGGTGAATATTCTCGTGTGTGCTTGTTTGCTTTATCACTAAGTAATTTTATTTGCTGTTCTAAGTTGTTCTCTATCTTTAGTTATGGATATGGAACACAAAATACCAAAAAAATTAGGTGTACTTTCTACTCATGAAGATGGGTAACTCCTAAAACCCTTGATTGTCATTATGTGAAAGATATTATGTACTACTTTGATAATCCTGAGAAAACCCCATTCAACTTTATAATGGGAGACACGTTGGATCAACGTGAATACTTTAGGGATTATCGCTCGACACAAAAAGGGAAACTATTATGGGATCAATTTATTATGTTGCGTTGGTATGCCCGGGATCTATGCTTGAGATATGATATTACTTGTTTCTCTAGGATGAAGGCTCCACACCTTCCCTTTTCATGCAAATTTAATGATAATGAAACCTTATCTTCTTATGCTAATGGTATATATGATTACTATGATGTTGAACAAATAGAAGAATTTGTTGCTTTTAAGGCTGCTTATGAAATTGAAACTTTTGATGATGATGGTGTTTATAGGCCTGAAAATCTTGCTATACTTAGATATTGCTATGAAAATTATGAATACAATTTCTATATTAATGCATTTATTGAGAAAGTCTCCACTATCCAAGAAGAGATTAATATTTTGCAGGAAGCTATGGAAGAATAAATTGATGAAACAGTGAGCTCATTGGATGAAAAAGATGATGAGGAGAGCGAAGAACAAAAGGAGGAAGAGTGGATTAGCTACCCGTGCCCACCTTCTAATGAGAGTAACCCTCCAACTCATACATTGTTTAATTCCCCTTCGTGCTTACCGAAGGATGATTGCTATGATGATTGATATGATCCCGTTGATTCTCTTGAAATATCCCTTTTTGATGATGCTTGCTATGCTTGTGGCTAAGATGCCAATATGAATTATGCTTATGGAGATGAACTTTCTATAGTTCCTTATTTTAAACATGAAAATGTTGCTATTGCACCCACGCATGATAGTCCTATTATCTTTTTGAATTCTCCCGACTACACTATATCGGAGAAGTTTGTGCTTAGTAAGGATTATATTGATGGGTTGCCTTTTACCATTGCATATGATGATTTTGATGAATGTGATTTGCATGTGCTTGCTTCTCCTACTTGCAATTATTATGAGAGAGGAACTATGTCTCCACCTCTCTATGTTTCCAACATGATAGAATTGCAAGAAACTGCTTATACTATGCATTGGCCTTTACTTGGTGTGCATGAATTGTTCTTTTATGACATGCCGATGCATAGGAAGATGGTTAGACTTAGTAATTACATGATATATGTTGCTTTGTGCTCACTACTAAATTACAAATCATTGTTAATTAAAATTGGCTTTGATATACCTTGGGATCCGGGTGGATTCATTGCTTGAGCACTAAATGCCTAGCTTAATGGCTTTAAAGAAAGCGCTGCCAGGGAGGCAACCCGGAAGTTTTAGAGAGTCATTTGTTTCTGTTGAGTGCTTTTATATAGTTTAAAAACAAAATAAATAAATAGGGGAACCTAAAAACTTTTCAAAAAGGAAAGTGAAAATGAGAAAGACAAGCATTGTTGAAGTGGGGGAGCATGTTGAACTTTGTTCATGCTCACGGAAACTTTGTGAATCTTGATTATAGAAACTTTTCATCAAAAATAATTATCCCCTTGTACAATTCCATTGTACTATAAAACTAATGTGCCAAGGTTTGCCTTTAGGATGTTTACAATGCTTGTTGGTTTCTACGGTGCAGGACAGAAACTTTGGCTGTAGTGCGCGATTTTACATTTTTAATTGGAACGTCAATTGGTTCGGATTACTTTTGAAATTTCTTTCCCGACAACTTGTTTATTTTTCAGAATTTTGGTAGAATTTTTGGGGTACCAGAAGTATGGTGGATGTTCAGATTGCCATAGACTGTTCTGTTTTTGACAGATTCTGTTTTTGATGCATAGTTTGCTTGTTTTGATGAATCTATCAATTTATATTAGTGGATTAAGCCATGGAAAAGTTATATTACAGTAGACACAATGCAAAAACAATATATGAATTGGTTTGCAATAGTACTTAGAGTGGTGATTTGCTTTATTATACTAACGGATCTTACCGAGTTTTCTGTTGAAGTTTTGTGTGGATGAAGTGTCTAAACGAGGAGGTCTCGATATGAGGAAAAGGAAGAGAGGCAAGAGCTCAAGCTTGGGATTGCCCGAGGCACCCCAAGTAAATATTCAAGGAGACTCAAGCGTCTAAGCTTGGGGATGCGCCAGAAGGCATCCCCTCTTTCTTCAACAAGTATCGGTATGTTTTCGTATTCGTTCCGTTCGTGCATTATGTGCAAGTCTTGGAGCGTCTTTTGCATTTAGTTTTCACTTTTACTTTTATGCACCATGCTGGTATGATATAGTCCTTGGTTGATTTATAGAATGCTCATTGCACCTCACTTAAATCTTTTGAGTATGGCTTTATAGAATGCTTCATATGCTTCACTTATATCATTTGAAGTTTGGATTGCCTGTTTCTCTTCACATAGAAAACCGCCATTTGTAGAATGCTCTTTTGCTTCACTTATATTTGTTAGAGCGTGGGCATATCTTTTGTAGAAAGAATTAAACTCTCTTGCTTCACTTATATCTATTTAGAGAGATGATAGGAATTGGTCATTCACATGGTTAGTCATAAAATCCTACATAAACTTGTGGATCACTGAATATGATATGTTTGATTCCTTGCAATAGTTTTGCGATATAAAGGTGGTGATATTAGAGTTGTGCTAGTTGAGTAATTGTGAAATTGAGAATTACTTGTGTTGAGGTTTGCAAGTCCCGTAGCATGCACGTATGGTGAACCGTTATGTAACGAAGTTGGAGCATGAGGTGCTCTTTGATTGCTTCCCTTATGAGTGGCAGTCGGGGATGAGCGATGGTCTTTTCCTACCAATCTATCCCCCTAGGGGCATGCGTAGTAGTACTTTGCTTCGAGGGCTAAGTAGAATTTTGCAATAGGTATATGAGTTCTTTATGACTAATGTGAGTCCATGGATATACGCACGCTCACCCTTCCACTTTGCTAGCCTCTATTGTGCCGCACAACTTTCGCTGGTATCATGAACCCATTATTTACCTTCCTCAAAACAGCCACCATACCTACCTATTATGGCATTTCCATAGCCATTCCGAGATATATTGCCATGCAACTTTCCACCGTTTTGTTATTATGACACGTTCCATCATTCTCATTTTGCTTTGCGTGATCGTAAGATAGGTAGCATGATGTTTTCATGGCTTGTCCATTTTTTGATGTCCTTGCTATGCTAGATCATTGCACATCCCGGTACACCGCCGGAAGAATTCATATAGAGTCGTATCTTTGTTCGAGATATCGAGTTGTAATATTGAGTTGTAAGTAAATAAAAGTGTGATGATCATCATTATTGGAGCATTGCCCCAGTGAGGAAAGGATGATGGAGACTATGATTCCCCCACAAGTCGGGATGAGACTCCGGACTTTATGAAAAATAAAAGAGGCCAAAGAAGCCCACCAAAAAAAATAAAAAGAAAAAAAATGAGAGAAAAAGAGAGAAGGGGCAATGTTACTATCCTTTTACCACACTTGTGCTTCAGAGTAGCACCATGTTCTTCATAGAGAGAGCCTCCTATGCTTTCACTTTCATATACTAGTGGGAATTTTCATTATAGAACTTGGCTTGTATATTCCGATGATGGGCTTCCTCAAACGCCCGAGGTCTTCATGAGCAAGCAAGTTGGATGCACACCCACTTAGTTTCCAGTTTGAGCTTTCATACACTTATAGCTCTTAGTGCATCCGTTGCATGGCAATCCCTACTCACTCACATTGATATCTATTGATGGGCATCTCCATAGCCCGTTCATATGCCTAGTTGATGTGAGACTATCTTCTCCCTCTTTTTGTCCTCACAACCACCATCTTTTACCACCATAGTGCTATGTCCATGGCTTGTGCTCATGTATTGCGTAAGAGTTGAAAAAGCTGAAGCGCGTTAAAAAGTATGAACCAATTGCTCGGCTCATCATCGGGGTTGTGCATGATGGGAGTATTTTGTGTGATGAAGATGGAGCATAGCCAGACTATATGATTTTGTAGGGATGAGAGTTCTTTGGCTATGTTATTTCGATAAGACATAATTGCTTGGTTGGTGCGCTCGAAGTATTATTGTTTTTATGTCAAATTATAGACTATTGCTTTGAATCACTCGTGTCTTAATATTCATGCCATGATTAGACATATGATCAAGATTATGCTAGGTAGCATTCCACATCAAAAAAATTATCATTTACCTACTCTAGGACGAGCAGGAATTAAGCTTGGGGATGCTGATATGTCTCCGTCCTATCTATAATTTTTGACTGTTCCATGCCAATATTCTTCAACTTTCATATACTTTTGGCAACTTTTTAGAGTATTTTTTGGGACTAACATATTGATCCAGTGCCCAGTGCCAGTTCCTGTCTGTTGCATGTTTTTTGTTTCGCATAAATCCAATATCAAACGGAGTCCAAACGGGATAAAGACGGACAGAGAATTATTTTGGAATATTTGTAATTTTTGGGAGGAAGAATCAACGCGAAACGGTGTCCGGGGTGGCCACGAAACAGGGGGGTGCGCCCTCCCCCTGGGTACGCCCTAGACTCTTGTGGGCCACCCGTAAGGCAGTTGACGCTCTTCTTTTGCCACAAGAAAGCTAATTTTACGAGAAAAATCTGGGCGAAAGATTCACCCCAATCGGAGTTACGGATCTCCAGATATTAAAGAAACGGTGAAGGGGTAGAATCTAAGAACGCAGAAACAGAGAGATAGATCCAATCTCGGAGGGGCTCTCGCCCCTCCCAAGCCATGGGAGCCAAGGACCAGAGGGGAAACCCTTCTCCCATCTAGGGAGGTCAAGGAAGAAGAATAAGAAGGGGGCTCTCCCCCCCTTGCTTTCGGTGGCGTCGGAACGCCGCCGGGGGCCATCATCATCACCGCGATCTTCACCAACACCTCCATCATCTTCACCAACATCTCCATCACCTTCCCCCATATATATTCAGCGGTCCACTCTCCCTCAACCCTCTGTACCCTCTACTTGAACATGGTGCTTTATGCTTCATATTATTATCCAATGATGTGTTGCCATCCTATGATGTCTGAGTAGACTTTCGTTGTCCTATTGGTGGTTGATTGTCACACCCAATATGCGACCCTATCCAAAAGGAACTCGAAGGTCCCACCAAGGATAGACCCGCATATTGAAACGCTTTTGCAAGGTGGATATCATTATCAACATTACATAATAGATGGGGATACATACAAGAGGCATACAATGCCACACGAATGCAACATCACAATACATAAGAGCATCATCCGACTACGGATGAAACACAAACAGAAACTCAAACGACATCCACCCTGCTAGCCCAGGCTGCCGACCTGGAACCTATCCCCTGATCGAAGAAGCAGAAGAAGAACTCCAATACAAGCAAACATCGCTCTCGCGTCATGATCATCGCATAACCTGTACCTGCAACTGTTGTTGTAGTAATCTGTGAGCCATGAGGACTCAGCAATCCCATTACCATGGGTATCAAGACTAGCAAGCTTAAAGGGACAGGAAGGGGTAAAGTGGTGAGGCTGCAGCAGCGACTAAGCATATATGGTGGCTAACATACGCAAATAAGAGCGAGAAGAGAGCAAGCGGAACGGTCGTGAAACTAGCAATGATCAAGAAGTGATCCTGAACTTCTACTTACGTCAAACATAACCCAGAAACCGTGTTCACTTCCCGGACTCCGCCGAAAAGAGACCATCACGGCTACACACACGGTTGATGTGTTTTAATAAGGATCTGGTGTCAAGTTGTCTACAACCGGACATTAACAAATTCCCATCTGCCTATAACCGCAGGCACGGCTTTCGAAAGATTATACCCTGCAGGGGTGTCCCAACTTAGCCCATGACAAGCTCTCACGATCAACGAAGGAATAGACCTTCTCCCAGGAAGACCCGATCAGACTCGGAATCCCGGTTTACAAGACATTTCGACAATGGTAAAACAAGACCAGCAAAGCCGCCCGATGCGCCGACAATCCCGATAGGAGCT
>NC_041383.1:665569748-665573001 GCF_002162155.2 Triticum dicoccoides | reverse complement strand
TTCGACAATGGTAAAACAAGACCAACAAAGCCTCCCGCTGTGCCGACAAATCCCGATAGGAGCTGCACATATCTCGTTCTCAGGGCACACTGGATTGTCCAAACTTCTGGTAGGCCAGCCCAGAGTTGCCCCTGGTGGCCACCGGCGGTTGACAGGTTGGACCAACACTCACGACGAGCACTGGACCGGGGGGGGGGGGTAATATAAAGATGACCCTCGAGAGCGCGACTCCCAAGGGAAAAAGGGCTAGGTGAGACAAATGTAAAACCAAGGTTGGGCCTTGCTGGAGGAGTTTTATTCAAAGCGAACTGTCAAGGGGGTCCCTAAATCACCCGACCGCGTAAGGAACGCAAAATCCGGGAACATAACACCGGTATGACGGAAACTAGGGCGGCAAGAGTGGAACAAAACACCAGGCAAAAGGCCGAGTCTTCCACCCTTTACCAAGTATATAGATGCATTAATAATATAAGAGATATTGTGATATCCCAACCAAAATCCTGTCCACCATGGAGCAACCTTCAACTTCACCTGCAACTAGCAACGCTATAAGAGGGCTGAGCAAAGCGGTAACATATCCAAACAACGGTTTGCATAGGAAGGTGTCAAAGGTTAGAGGTTCATGGCAATTTGGGATGGCTTGATAAAATAGGTGATAGGTAGCGCAGCATAGCGATAGAACGAAGCAACTAGCATAGCAATGATAGTAGTGAGATCCAGGGTAACGGTCATCTTGCCTGAAATCCCGCAAGGAAGAAGAACGAGTCCATGAAGAAGACGAACGGATGAAGCCGAACCAAGCGTAGACGAACGAATCCTCACGATCGCAACGAAACAGGAACTATCGAAAAGAAGCACACAACATGGTAAACACACCACACATGAACATGACATGATGCACAACAAGCATGATGCATGACAAAACTAGATGAGGCTACTCATGGCAAGAGATGATGCAAACAAGAGCAACACATCAAGGCAAGTTTAAATGAGGCCGGGAACAACATATAACAATTCCGGTAAGTCCTCATATGCATATTTCGAAATTGGTCCAGATCTAAATAAACCTTATGTTCAAGTTGTTAAACAGAAAGTTAATATGCACCAAGATGATCTACACGAGATTCTAGTCAAGTTACATATAAAGTTCATTTAGTTCGGAGCTACGGCCTAGAAGATATGAGCAAAACAAGTTAAACATGGCATTGATGCAAAATGCACTCGAACATCAAGCAAACACCTCAAAACAAGGAAGCAACATGATAATATGAAACTACATGCAATTCTAAGCAAGTTTCATATAGAGCACACTCAAAACGGAGCAACGGTTCAACACACACACGCTATACAAGTCATAACAACAATCTGTCCAAAACAGCAACTAGGCATATTGCAAGCATCAAAATAATAAGTTACAGCATCTCAACATGAAAACAAAAGACATGGGCATGATGTACACGTAAAGCATAACAAAACATGAACACTGAGCTATCTCCAGAAATCACTAGAACATGCTCAAACACACGTGGTAAGATTGCAAGTTATAACAATTCAGACTTTGCAGAAAATAACATCATGTTGCAATGTTTAGAGCTATCAAACAACATGTTACAGGAACTTATAATGGCAAACAAAGGCATGGCATGAACCTACTAATTGCATAGATCAAAAGTCCCTTACTGACCATAAACCAAAAAGGATCAGAAAATATGATGGCACTCATGTAAACATAGAAAGTTATATTACAGATTTGAACACGGCAGGAACAGAATTATGAAGGCATGTAGATGAGCTTGTGCAACTCACTACATATTATTACATGGCATGGAAAGGAAAGCAACAGTAAGAAGACATATTTGTGAAGCTAAGCATGGCAATAGCAAGTTCATAGGGTGCATGGATCACTAGGAAAACACATGGAAACAACTGAACTTAATGTTAACAGGCTGACAACAACATTATGAAGCAACTTTGGAGCAAGATATGAACAATCTACATCAAGCTATAAATGCAACCAGGGGCATGTATGGTTAGACGATGACATGTAGATCAAACATATTTAGAGCACATCTCCAGATTATGCATAGAATGATTAGTAGCAACATGTTTATATAGCATCGTGAAATAACAGATTCAGCCTAGCAAAACAGAAACATCATGTACACTACTTAACAAGCTCGATTCACTCACCACAAGTCATTGCATGACAAGAGAAGCATAGCATCATCAAGAAGACATGTTTGTTAAACAAACCAAGTCAAGAACAAGTTCATAGCATGCACGGATCAACTATAGCAACCTTGGCCAAATTGAATACAAGTAAACAATCTGCCAGGAAACATTTTGAAGCAAAAGTAGAGCACGAAAATGACATGCTAGACTACTCCATAATTGCAACCAAGGGCAGAGATGGATAGAGCATAACCACATGTTTAAAACACCCTTACTGAAGTATCTCAAAATATGCATGTATCTCTCCGTAGCGTCAAGTTTACATGGCATCAAAATAACAGCAGAACAGGAACTAAAAACAGCAACATCACGACGCCTAGTTTGCATGCTTGTGCTAGTCACCACATTGATCACAAAAATACATGGTAAGCACCTCTGTAAAGAATACATAGCATAGATCAAAACACATGAAGACATCAACCTCATAGGATGCACACATCAATTATGGCAAAAATGACAAAAGAGCTCGTTCTGATAACAGACAGCAGAAAACATCATGAAGCACTCTTACAACGATGATTCAGGCATCAAGATGAGCTCAAATGAATATGATGCAATGGAATGAAATGATGTACTCGTTGAGGCGAATAATATGACATATTACACGCATGAAACGGAGCTACGGATGCAGAGATACGGCAGGTCAAACATGGCATGAAAATTAACACAGACTGGGGACTTAGCAGAATTTTGGAGGGGGGAAAGTCAACCTTCGGTGGATCTCGCCGGAATCCCGCCGGAGTTGGAGGAGACGGCGGCCGGAGCGCGGGAGAGGTCGGGGAGGCCGGGAGAGGACGGATCCGGGCCGGATCTCGCCGGATCCGGCCGGATCCCGGCAAGGGACGGTGAGGGGCGCGGGGAGGAGAGCCCGCGAGCTCGCCGGAGCTCGGGGCGAGGCCGGGCGCGGCACGGCCGCGCCGGCCGGCGAGGAGGCCGAGGGCGGCGACGCGAGGGGACTGGGGGCGGCGGAGAGGAGATCCGCGGCGGCGGCCGAGCTGGGAGGCGGCGTGGACGGGCGACA
>NC_041383.1:665561871-665569043 GCF_002162155.2 Triticum dicoccoides | reverse complement strand
GGCGGGGCGACCCGGACATGTCCGGCTGCGGCCGGACGTGTCCGGTGGCGGCGGGGACGAATCTGCTAGGGTTAGGGGGGAAATGATTCGGAATTTCGTGGGAGAGGGCATATTTATGGGTAGAGGGAGATAGGAGTGTCCAAATGAGGTGTGGTTTTCGCCCACACGATCGTGATCGAACGACCGAGAGCATGGAGGGGAGTTAGATGGGTTTTGGGCCACTTTGGAAGGGTGTTGGGCTGCAAAGAGAAAGGGGGGTTTGCGGTTACCCGGTTAACCGTTGGAGTATCAAACGACCTCCAAATGGCACGAAACTTGACAGTCGGTCTACCGGTGGTATACCAAGGTCACTTGGCAAGCCTCGGGCCATTCTAAGAAAGTTTAACACCCATTCACAACGAGAGACAAAAGGGGGACGCCGGAGGGCATAGGAGTGCCGGATTGCAAAACGGACAACGGGGAAAATGCTCGGATGCATGAGACGAACACGTATGCAATGCAATGCACATGATAACATGATAAAATGCAACACGCAAGCAAATGACATGGCAACGACGGCGAATAACTGGCAAACACCTGGCGCAATGAAACCGGGGTGTTACAACACTCCTCCACTAAGAAGAGATCTCGTCCCGAGATCTTAGGACCGAGACGGAAAAGAAAAGGGATGAGGTGAAGCAAGAACTCAAGAGAAGAAGCAAAGAACCGAGAGCACTCGAGAAGAAGAGAGGAACGACGAGAATGACGAGAATCAAAAGCTCACGGAATCAAATACACTATGAAACCACTCCGGTTAGAACAAGATAAGAAACGAATAAGACTGAAAGGATTTAGGAAGCACTCCGGCTGAACAAGGAAAGAATAGAACATGAGCTTCACAAGATGGGATGGCACTTGATGAGATGAACAACGCAATGCCTCCGGAAGAATTGAAAAGAACTTAGAAGGAAGGATTGAATGGAGTTATTGAGAAAATTCAACAACGAAAGAATAAGCTTGTTGTGGACTTATAGATAACATCTCAAAATTATGAGGTGATCTCCGACCACAAGCGGAGTAGATTGAATAGCTGAGAAGAACGAAGGAATGCAAAACTCCACTTCAAAAGAATACGGAGAACTAATTGCACTTTGAGATGCGAGAAGAAAAGATACTTGAACTCCACCGACAAGAATCTTGATGAACTCTTGAAGAATGAATTAAATCATGAAGAACCACCATGAAGAACTCCGGTAACAAAAGGATGATGAGATAGAATGAAGGATGAAAGAATAAGATGAGCCTTGCGATGATTTAGATGGAGGTTCCGACGAAATGGCTGAGGAAAATTGAACTCCGGCAAAGAAAAGATGAAGCATCTCGAACCGAGAAATGTGACATGATGAACAACTCTGGAAAGAAGAAACTAGATCAGTTGGATGAAACAAAAATAAGAATTACGTTATGCGTATCCTTCACCAATATAAATTGATGACAAGCAACAGATTTGGCATACTACTTATTCTCGTAGAAAGGATTAAGAGGGATATAGAACAAACTTGAGGAAGGTCTTGAACGACCACCAGTAGGATTGAAAGAACGAATGGATTGAAATGATAATCGAAGAAAAAGAATCTTGAACGAACCACCGTTATAAATGAAAATGACTGATGAAAGGGACTGAATCACCGGGAAGAATTAGAAGAACAAATATGCTCGAGGGGATTAGATACAAAAGAACACAGAGATCATGAGCTAATTAACGAACACTTGAACGACGCACCGGGATAAATAGAGAACGATAACTGGAATGAAGGCCTCCGATGAAAAAAACGGAAAGACAACTCCTGAAATACTCTGGATGGTTGAGAAAAGGAATATCTGACAAATGGAATAATTCGAGAGTATAACATGAAGCTAGAACCACGAAACTTCAAGAGAACGGGCAAGATTTAGAGGGGAAAAAAATTCTTCTGCGATCTTGAACTGACGACGAGAAACACCACGAAAATTACTGAGATATTCCGGGAGAATGAAAAGCGAAGGGGTTGAGCCAACAATGAAAAGAGTTTGAAAACGATCTTGGAGAAGGCATGTGATTGATGGAATCCATTCTTACGTCACACTTTGAAAAGAATTAGGAATAGCTCCGGAATAATTAGAAGAGTCAGGTAAGATCCTGGCAAAAGACCTGTGGGTTAGGGCCCACTTAAGAGATAACACCGTTGAAAAGGATTGATGAACAGATAGATGAAGCACCGGAACAATTGAAATATTTTAATGAGGTGACAACCTCGCATTAATTGGAACACAGACGAATCTCCTGAGATGACTTGAGCACTCCGGAAGGATAAAACTGGCGAGAGGAGAACGAGCAGGGATAACACTTGGGCTGAGGGAAAAATATAATCACTACCGAAAAGGGAATTGAATCCACCGGAGAAGATAAAGAGATGAAGAATGACGAACAAGACGAGAATTCACTGGTTGAAATAATTGACGAAAGACTGAAGAGGCTCCGCCCGAATGAGATAGATGGTCAAGAGAGAGACATACTCCGGGAAGAAAAAGGGTGGGAGGGCGGGAAAACAAAGGCAACTTGGAAGGGGAAACCGACGAATATCTTGAAGGGAAAACACCGGTTGAAATCATTGAGGAGAGAGAGCAAAAACTTCACACGAGTAGGATGGATACTCGATTACGGACACCGGTTCCAAGAAGAAAAGGGGTGGGCGGGTGGGAAAAGAAAACAACTGAGGACAGAGAAACAACTTCATTGAGAGCGAACTGAGGATTGAACTCAAGATGAAGAGGCTCGAGTCGACTTGACGAGAAATGCACCGGATGAAAAGAGCTGAGAACCAATGATCGGAAAACCCAACTGCGTGATCCTAAAGAAAATTCGAAGGGGAAGAGGAGTAATTCAAAACACCTACGTCAAGATGCCTTACCAGAGCGACGAAGGGGCTGAGGAGTAAAAAGAATTCCTACTCTCCGATATAACTAGACTCTGAAAACAGTTTTCTTCTAGACTCAACAACGGCCAAACTACACGATCAATCAAGGGGGCTCCTAAGGTCGATCGAGGCTCTGATACCAACTTGTCACGCCCAATATGCGACCCTATCCAAAAGGAACTCGAAGGTCCCGCCAAGGATAGACCCGCATATTGAAACGCTTTTGCAAGGTGGATATCATTACATCAACATTACATAATAGATGGGGATACATACAAGAGGCATACAATGCCACACGAATGCAACATCACAATACATAAGAGCATCATCCGACTACGGATGAAACACAAACAGAAACTCAAACGACATCCACCCTGCTAGCCCAGGCTGCCGACCTGGAACCTATCCCCTGATCGAAGAAGCAGAAGAAGAACTCCAATACAAGCAAACATCGCTCTCGCATCATGATCATCGCATAACCTGTACCTGCAACTGTTGTTGTAGTGATCCGTGAGCCACGAGGACTCAGCAATCCCATTACCATGGGTATCAAGACTAGCAAAGCTTAAAGGGAAAGGAAGGGGTAAAGTGGTGAGGCTGTAGCAGCGACTAAGCATATATGGTGGCGAACATACGCAAGTAAGAGCGAGAAGAGAGCAAGCGGAACGGTCGTGAAACTAGCAATGATCAAGAAGTGATCCTGAACTCCTACTTACATCAAACATAACCCAGAAACCGTGTTCACTTCCCGGACTCCGCCGAAAAGAGACCATCACGGCTACACACACGGTTGATGCATTATAATACGAATCTGGTGTCAAGTTGTCTACAACCGGACATTAACAAATTCCCATCTGCCTATAACCGCAGGCACGGCTTTCGAAAGATTCTACCATGCAGGGGTGTCCCAACTTAGCCCATGACAAGCTCTCACGATCAACGAAGGAATAGACCTTTTCCCAGGAAGACCCGATCAGACTCGGAATCCCGGTTTACAAGACATTTCGACAATGGTAAAACAAGACCAGCAAAGCCTCCCGCTATGCCGACAAATCTCGATAGGAGCTGCACATATCTCGTTCTCAGGGCACACCAGATTGTCCAAACTTCCGGTAGGCCAGCCCAGAGTTGCCCCTCGTGGCCAGCGGCGGTTGACAGGTTGGACCAACACTCAAGACAAGCACTGGCCCGGGGGGATAATATAAAGATGACCCTCGAGAGTGCGACTCCCAAGGGAAAAAGGGCTAGGTGAGGCAAATGTAAAACCAAGGTTGGGCCTTGCTGGCGGAGTTTTATTCAAAGCGAACTGTCAAGGGGGTCTCATAAATCACCCGACCGCGTAAGGAACGCAAAATCCGGGAACATAACACCGGTATGACGGAAACTAGGGCGGCAAGAGTGGAACAAAACACCAGGCAAAAGGCCGAGTCTTCCACCCTTTACCAAGTATATAGATGCATTAATAATATAAGAGATATTGTGATATCCCAACCAAAATCCTGTCCACCATGGAGCAATCTTCAACTTCACCTGCAACTAGCAACGCTATAAGAGGGCTGAGCAAAGCGGTAACATATCCAAACAACGGTTTGCATAGGAAGGTGTCAAAGGTTAGAGGTTCATGGCAATTTGGGATGGCTTGATAAACAGGTGATAGGTAGCGCAGCATAGCGATAGAACGAAGCAACTAGCATAGCAATGATAGTAGTGAGATCCAGGGTAACGGTCATCTTGCCTGAAATCCCGCAAGGAAGAAGAACGAGTCCATGAAGAAGACGAACGGATGAAGCCGAACCAAGCATAGACGAACGAATTCTCAAAATCGCAACGAAACAGGAACTATCGAAAAGAAGCACACAACATGGTAAACACACCACACATGAACATGACATGATGCACAACAAGCATGATGCATGACAAAACTAGATGAGGCTACTCATGGCAAGAGATGATGCAAACAAGAGCAACACATCAAGGCAAGTTTAAATGAGGCCGGGAACAACATATAACAATTCCGGTAAGTCCTCATATGCATATTTCGAAATTGGTCCAGATCTAAATAAACCTTATGTTCAAGTTGTTAAACAGCAAGTTAAGATGCACCAAGATGATCTACACGAGATTCTAGTCAATTTACATATAAAGTTCATTTAGTTCGGAGCTACGGCCTAGAAGATATGAGCAAAACAAGTTAAACATGGCATTGATGCAAAATGCACTCAAACATCAAGCAAACACCTCAAAACAAGGAAGCAACATGATAATATGAAACTACATGCAATTCTAAGCAAGTTTCATATAGAGCACACTCAAAACGGAGCAACGGTTCAACACACACACGCTATACAAGTCATAACAACAATCTGTCCAAAACAGCAACTAGGCATATTGCAAGCATCAAAATAATAAGTTACAGCATCTCAACATGAAAACAAAAGACATGGGCATGATGTACACGTAAAGCATAACAAAACATGAACACTGAGCTATCTCCAGAAATCACTAGAACATGCTCAAACACACGTGGTAAGATTGCAAGTTATAACAATTCAGACTTTGCAGAAAATAACATCATGTTGCAATGTTTAGAGCTATCAAACAACATGTTACAGGAACTTATAATGGCAAACAAAGGCATGGCATGAACCTACTAATTGCATAGATCAAAAGTCCCTTACTGACCATAAGCCAAAAAGGATCAGAAAATATGATGGCACTCATCTAAACATAGCAAGTTATATTACAGATTTGAACACGGCAGGAACAGAATTATGAAGGCATGTAGATGAGCTTGTGCAACTCACTACAGATCATTACATGGCATGGAAAGGCAACCAACAGTAAGAAGACATATTTGTGAAGCTAAGCATGGCAATAGCAAGTTCATAGGGTGCATGGATCACTAGGAAAACACATGGAAACAACTGAACTTAATGTTAACAGGCTGACAACAACATTATGAAGCAACTTTGGAGCAAGATATGAACAATCTACATCAAGCTATAAATGCAACCAGGGGCATGTATGGTTAGATGATGACATGTAGATCAAACATATTTAGAGCACATCTCCAGATTATGCATAGAATGATTAGTAGCAACATGTTTATATAGCATCGCGAAATAACAGATTCAGCCTAGCAAAACAGAAACATCATGTACACTACTTAACAAGCTCGATTCACTCACCACAAGTCATTGCATGACAAGATAAGCATATCATCATCAAGAAGACATGTTTGCGAAACAAACCAAGTCAAGAACAAGTTTATAGCATGCACGGATCAACTATAGCAACCTTGGCCAAATTGAATACAAGTAAACAATCTGCCAGGAAACATTTTGAAGCAAAAGTAGAGCACGAAAATGACATGCTAGACTACTCCATAATTGCAACCAAGGGCAGGGATGGATAGAGCATAACCACATGTTCAGAACACCCTTACTGAAGTATCTCAAAATATGCATGGATCTCTCTGTAGCATCAAGTTTACATGGCATCAAAATAACAGCAGAACAGGAACTAAAAACAGCAACATCACGACGGCTAGTTTGCATGCTTGTGCTAGTCACCAAATTGATCACAAAAATACATGGTAAGCACCTCTGTAAAGAATACATAGCATAGATCAAAACATATGAAGACATCAACCTCATAGGATGCACACATCAATCATGGCCAAAATGACAAAAGAGCTCGTTCTGATAACAGACAGCAGAAAACATCATGAAGCACTCTTACAACGATGATTCAGGCATCAAGATGAGCTCAAATTAATATGATGCAATGGAATGAAATGATGTACTCGTTGAGGCGAATAATTTGACATATTACACGCACGAAATGGAGCTACGGATGCAGAGATATGACAGGTCAAACATGGCATGAAAATTAACACAGACTGGGACTTGGCAGAATTTTGGAGGGGGGGAAGTCAACCTTCCGTGGATCTTGCCGGAATCCCGCCGGAGTTGGAGCAGACGGCGGCCGGAGCGCGGGAAAGGTCCAGGAGGCCGGGAGAGGACGGATCTGGGCCGGATCTTGCTGGATCCGGCCGGATCCCGGCAAGGGACGGCGAGGGGCGCTGGGAGGAGAGCCCGCGAGCTCGCCGAAGCTCGGTGCATGGCCGGGCGCGGCACGGTGGGGCCGGCCGGCGAGGACGCCGAGGGCGGCGGCACGAGGGGACTGGGGGCGGCGGAGAGGAGATCCGCGGCGGCGGCCGAGCCGGGAGGCGGC
>NC_041383.1:665532496-665561281 GCF_002162155.2 Triticum dicoccoides | reverse complement strand
CACGTGGCGGCGGCGGGGCGACCCGGACGTGTCCGGCTGCGGTCGGACGTGTCCGGTGGCGGCGGGGACGAATCTGCTAGGGTTAGGGGGAAATGATCCGGAATTTCGGGGGAGAGGGCATATTTATAGGTAGAGGGAGCTAGGAGTGTCCAAATGAGGAGCGGTTTTCGCCCACACGATCGTGATCGAACGACCGAGAGCATGGAGGGGAGTTAGATGGGTTTTGGGCCACTTTGGAAGGGTGTTGGGCTGCAAAGAGAAAGGGGGGTTTGCGGTTACCCGGTTAACCGTTGGAGTATCAAACGACCTCCAAATGGCACGAAACTTGACAGGCGGTCTACCGGTGGTATACCAAGGCCACTTGGCAAGCCTAGGGCCATTCCGAGAAAGTTTAACACCCGCTCACAACGAGAGACAAAAGGGGGGACGTCGGAGGGCATAGGAGCGATGGATTGCAAAACGGACAATGGGGAAAATGTTTGGATGCATGAGACGAACACGTATGCAATGCAATGCACATGATGACATGATAAAATGCAACACACAAGCAAATGACATGGCAACGACGGCGAATAACTGGCAAACACCTGGCGCAATGAAACTGGGGCGTTACATTGATGAATTGCTATGATTGAGTTAATTTGCTTGTGGTTATGTTGCTGTCCTATTGTACCCTTCGTGTCGCGCAAGCGTGAGGGATTCCGCTGTAGGGTGTTGCAATGCATTCATGATTCACTTTTAGTGGGTTGCTAGAGTGACAGAAGATTAAACCTGAGTAAGGGGATTGTTGCGTATGGGATTGAAGGGGGACCAATATTTCTTAATGCTATGGTTGGGTTTTACCTTCATGAACGTTAGTAGTTGCGGACTGCTTGCTAATAGTTCCAATCATAAGTGCATAGAATTCCAAGTCAGGGATGACATGCTAGCAGTGGCCTCTCCTACATAAAACTTGCTATCGGTCTAGTAACATAGTCAATTGCTTAGGGACACTTTCACAACTCCTACCACCACTTTTCCACACTCGCTTTCTTTACTTTATTGCATCTTTATCTAAACAACCCCTAGTTTATGTTTACGTGCTCTTTATTATCTTGCAATCCTATCCTATCACACCTACAAAGTACTTCTAGTTTCATACTTGTTCTAGGTAAAGCGAACGTCAAGCGTGCGTAGAGTCGTATCAGTGGCCGATAGGACTTGAGAGAGTATTTGTTCTACATTTAGCTCCTTGTTGGGTTCGACACTCTTGCTTATCGAAAGAGGCTACAACTATCCCATATACTTGCGGGTTATCAGATATATCTTTGTCTTGTTGTGCTCCGACAACTCCCTCCATCTCAACCCGCACCTTGCTATTCCAAAATTACAACGCGTGCGAAAACTCCCACCTCCTGTGAAATCCCAACACGCGAAATGCCGTGGTACCCCTGAACCGAAAGAACCGCATCAAATTGGTGGGGGTACTTTCGTAACTTACCCCACATTTCGGACAAGCGCGTCTCTAAGCCATGATTCCCTACTGCCATCCCATCCGCCCACCCATTCGTACACTGAGGCCGCGAAAACCCGCGACGAAACCCCACACCCTGCTCCGTCCCTGATCCACCGTACCAGATGAGGATCCGTCGTCGATCTCATCTTCACGCCGGTTCAGCCACCCCGCCCTCCACCTCCAAGGAGCTGCCCCGATGTTCCCCTCGTCTTTCGCGCCACCTCCATTCCCACGCCGCCGTCTTCACCTGCACCACCAGAAGAGCATCGTCATCACTGTTTCCTCTGATGAAGCTGCGGCCTAATCGGCGCCACCAAAGAGGTTGTACACTAATCGCCGCATTTTCTTCTTGATTCGATCTCACGATGCTGCCGGTGCTCGGTCTCGAGCCGACACAGCGTGGCTCCATCCACGGCGGCGTCGCCTGCCACTTACTCCACGATGTCCACATTAGTAGGAGTTGCTGCTGCTTTAGCTCTCGCTCGCGCTGCTGCTCTGCTCTTGCTCTCGGTCCCCTGCCTGGTCTGCTCTTGCTATTGCTCTTGCTCGCGCTGCTGCTCTTGCTTGTGATGCTGCTCCGATTTAGCTACACTTCAGTCGACTGAATTGACTTTTGGGTCAGTCGATTTTCAGGGGGGGGGGGCTCGCCGGGGTGAAAGAAGAACCAGCCGCAGCAGGGAGGGGGCTCGCCGGAGAGGTACCCCACTATCTATATTAGGGTTCAAGATGGGGGCGGTGGTCGCCAGCGATGGTGGGGCGTTGGTGCGGTGGTGGCGTGGGGATCGCTGGAGAAAAAGCTCAGCACAGGTGTCGGTGTCAAAACCGGCGGATCTCGGGTAGGGGGTCCCGATCTGTGCATCTTAGGCTAATGGTAATAGGAGGCAAGGGACACAATGTTTACCCAGGTTCGGGCCCTCTTGATGGAGGTAAAACCCTACTTCCTGCTTGATTGATATTGATGATATGGGTATTACAAGAGTTGATCTACCATGAGATCGTAGAGGCTAAACCCTAGAAGCTAGCCTATGATGATTATGATTGTGCCTCTAAGGACTAAATCCTTCGGTTTATATAGACACCGGAGAGGGCTAGGGTTTACATGGAGTCGGTTACAAAGAAGGAAATATAATATCCGGATCGCCAAGCTTGTCTTCCACGCAAAGGAGAGTCCCATCCGGACACCGGACGAAGTCTTGAGTCTTGTATCTTCACGGTCCAACAGTTCGGCCAAATTATATAGTCCGGCTGTCCGGATACCCCCTAATCCAGGACTCCCTCAGTATCCCCTGAACCAGGCTTCAATGATGATGAGTCCGGCGCGCAGTTTGTCTTCATCATTGCAAGGCGGGTTCCATCTCCGAATACTCCAAAGTAGTTGTCGAACACGTAAACCGTGTCCGGATCTGCAAGATAATCCTCATAGCATAACACTTCATAAATCTGATCTGCTGGCAATTTTCGCACGGCGTGCTCCTACATCGTGGCCCGGCCCAACACGAACCGGTTTTACTTGGCCTCCCCCGATACGCGTCGCGAGGCGGTTCTACTGGCACACCTTGCCATATCAAGGATCGTGCTCCCCTTAGCGCGGGATCCTCCATTAATATAGGTGCACGCGTCCCCATGATGTCTGTTGGTATGACTCTGTGTTTTTAGGTAAGTCTCGAGCGGTTATGCTAAGGACGCTTGATATTCACCCCCTATATAAAGGGGCCGAGGCCTATCCCTCTCTTACACCACCTGATGGTGTCCTAGACTAGGGGGTACTCAACGCGTCGTCTCCCGATCAGTTGGATTGGGCCGAGGACCCTCATGGCCGTATACTCATGGGCCAGTCCGGACAGCTGCCGCATACAACGAAGAATCCACAAGACTTGGCGATCAAGACAAGGACTCCTCCCCCACCGGCGTATTCGGCTAGGACTCTTGTTATCCTAGGCCTCTGGTGCATTATATAAACCGGGGTCAGGCTAGTCGATAGAGATATAATACAACAATCATACCATAGTCTAGTTTCTAGGGTTTAGCCTCTTTGATCTCGTGGTAGATCAACTCTTGTACTACCCATATCATCAATATTAATCAAGCAGGAGTAGGGTTTTACCTCCACCGAGAGGGCCCGAAACTGGGTAAAAACATCGTGTCCCTTGCCTCCTATTACCATTGATCCTAAGACGCACTGCTAGGGACCCCCTACCTGAGATCCGCCGGTTTTGACACCGACATTGGTGCTTTCATTGAGAGTTCCGCTGTGTGATTGGCGAAAGGATCAATGGCTCGACTGCAGGTCAACTGCGACGTCGGCTTCTTCGTCACCAGCTCGATTGGTCACCTTGGCTTGACAGATGACTGTGCCCTACCTCCGATCGTCATGTTCAGATGAAGGCCTTCATCAACACCAACTCCGATCTCTATCAAGATCATGGAGGAGTCATCCATGGAGCTCGGAGGCTCAACGTCAACATTGCCCTCAGGCGACCGTGCTGTTTTTCTGGACATCAAACTTTTATTCGCCGCCGCCGCCTCCTCGAGTGTCGCTTAAACGATTACTTCGGTGGAATTATGCGGAATTAAGTCTACAACAACCCTACAAAAATTTCGTCGAGTTCCGATGGAGGAATCTCCGGCAATCTCCGATATACCGGAGCCCTATTGAATCTGGACGAGAATCCGGATGATTTTAGGGCGTGGTATCCAGCACCTAGCTCGGATGTCCTTTGGAGGATCCAACCGTTGATTTGCTGCGGAATTCCCATATCTACCACCTGTCAAAAATTCAGCTCGATCCGACCGTCCAAACTCCGGTAAACTTCCGATTAGTGCATCACTTTTTGGATCTGTTTTCTGCGCGAGAACAAATCCGACCCGAATTCATCTTCCTTATGAACGGGATCTCGGACATCCTTTTTGAAGGAAGTCTTCGTATGGGGTGTTGTGTTTTATTCTCAAACACATCCCAGTAATATTAAACGTATTCTTGCAATACGAACTTCACCGTCGCGCCGGTGTCAAACCAGCCCGACAACATCACTCCACGGCGGCCGACCTGCGTTAGACACGTCGTCGCTTTGTTGAGCCGAGCTCAATTTCTTCGGATCATCATCTCGGCCAGCCGAACAATAGTTCGGCATCGCGAAGGATAAATCGTCACCAACATCGTCGCCCCACAGATTACACGGAGCGGGCACACCTGCATCGCCACACGGTCACTTCATCAAGCCGGCATCGACCACGTCACGACCTGCATCGCTGGACCGGGGGCTTCATTATCTCTTCATCAACCTACTCCGGAGACTTCGGCGTCGCTGGCCAACCAGCTCCGTCACGTTAGCTGGACCGAGGGCTTTGCCTCGGCGAGCCAACCTTTGCCAGCATCGCCATGCCGTTGCTTTATCGCCCATCAGGCGATAGGTGTGCGGATCGAGTCCCAATTTTAGGAAACACCTTTCTTCAGATTGCTACAACAAATAAGTCAGGTACTATTAATCCTAGTATTTTTTGCTTGTTAGGGTTTATTTTTTCCAATGAAGTATTACTCTGGTTTGTCCGTCATATGTACGCAGGTCTATCAAATGGTGGCCGCATTAACAACGGTCGCATGGTGGTTCAGTCAGTTTCCGTACATAGTCCGGCGAACGCCGCATCCGGAACTCGAACCGACCTGTGAATTCAGGCCTTGCCATGCCTTTACCACATCACGCCGCCGCCCTGCATCGACATTGACTTCGGCGCCAGGCCATATTTCTTTTATTACTCACTTTGCATAAATTATTTGTTATGCAATGATTTTTTATTATTATTATTACTATTATCTCCGGTTTGCACTATTTTTTGTGCACAGGAAAATGATCCAGCCGGACTATACCCTTTGGCGTCACCTCGGCTGGACGGGGGGCTTCGTCAACACTTCATTACCCCATGCCGGGGACTTCGGCATCACCCTGCCGTCCTGCATTGACCGTACTATGTCACCACTTCGGAGTGCCGAGCTCTTTGCTCCGCCACCTCGGGACCGGCTCGGGGATGGAACCTTGTCCCGCATCAAGCTCGGACCGCGTCATCAATACCGAACACATTAACCAGCTAAGTTCTCTTCATGCTCAAAGTTTTAAATTTTTAACTTGTGTTCGGCTTAGCCAAGCATTATACTTTTTTGGAAAAAAGTTTCTTGTAAAAATTTCCTTGTCCAAACTTTGTTTGTGACGCGCAAATTCAAATACCCCGTTTACTTGGGGGCTTCCTTCATGAAGCTTCTTCCTCTTGCATATGGTTATACTTGTATGGCTTTGTTCCTTGTTCGTGTATTACGCCACAATATGCACCATATTGACTTAAGCGATTTGCAAGATGGGTTGCCTGGCTCCTGTGCTTACCTCTACATTTCCGATTGTTTGGCTAGGGAGTAAAGGGAGCACCTCTGCGATTGTCACGATCGGGTCACCCGAGCCGGACCTCAGACTGGGTGAAGCCGAAAGCTAGCGCTCTTATTGTTTTCAATCATGGTCGGTACACAACGGAACTCATGAGTACAAAAAATCTATTGCACAAGTCTCATAATAACAATGAGCACCGAAGAAAGGTATCGGTGGGGGTACTATTTTCTTTGAAGATGCTTCTTACTCTTCGCAGTAATATAGCATAAGTTCCCTGAGCGCGCTTTGTCTATTACAACCTTATGACCTGATTGCCTGGTTATTGGAAACACCGTCGATATTCTCGACAGATGGAGTACATAACACTTTTCGGTCCTTGACCGAAGAGGGAGAAGCCGACGGTCGGTTAAGATGCGTTTAAAGTTCGGTTGAACATAGATATGATATCAGTACTTCGGTACATGCAATCATTCTTTTACCCAAGTCACTTGGGGGCTCTTAAATTTATATGAGCCATTTTATGATAAGTGTTTTTCTTCTTAGTCGTTGCAAAGTTTTTATTATTATTTATCACTCCTTTTTTCGACACAAGTGTGCGGTCACTAGCCGGGGAGCCTAATTTCTCTCTCAAAGCCGCTAGAGTTTAGTTTGCTAAACTGGCCTAGTAAGAAGTACTCCGCCTTCGGGATAGGAGGTTGAAGCCGTAGGCTGACCCGCTTGAAGTTTTGAGATAGGATGTGTCATGTTAAAGCACGGCAGAAGCACCTTTTTTTCTAAAGTCCAATTTTTGGATTGGCACCGAACACTTGATCTAGTTCGGACATTAACCTTTTGAATAAGTTTTTTGGCTTTTCGAGCCCATGGCACTTTTAAACTATTTGTGTGTTTTCAGCACAAGTCTCGCAATGCAACACCGGACACCTTTAGAGATTCGGCAAAAAATTCTCGGATATTGCTATATGTGCATCGGTTTTGAATTGTGTCTTCGGTCAATAGTTGGGTTGCCCGGCTCCTGCGCTTGCCTCCTATGTTCCGCTTTGTTCGGCTAGGTGTGCAAAGGGAGAACCACTGCGATTGTGCTTCCAACTCACATGGTTAAGCACCTCAGTGGAGAAAGCCGAAAACTGACTGTCACAATAAGCGTAAACTGATCGGCGATCCGATGATGGTGTTAAACGACGGGCCATTCATAACAATGGCCGGAGTGTTTACGGCTTGACCTCGACTGTCACCGAACACTACCGGGGGCTATTAACTGGCCTCCCAGACTAAATCCTCGATATTTTGCTCTTACATTGGAGCTGAGGTTTCATGATCATGCTTAGCATGACAACCCAAAGAAAGGAACCGATAGCGGGACTATTTTCTTTGGAAGACATTTCTTATGTTAAACAGTAATATAACATGTCTCTCCGCGTACCTTTGTTTATAAAACCGTATGGCTCGATTGCCTTGTTTGTTGTAAATCTTTGCCCTCATAAAGGCTTTATAAAGTAGGACAAACACTCCTCGGCTATTGGCCGAGGAGGTGGAAGCAGATGGTCGGTCAACAAAGTTTTGTACAATGTGGATTCGAGCATTAATGGTGTAAAGTACTTAGATACATAGAGTCATTACACATAATTTGTGATTTTACTATGGATATCGATCCTTAATTCGGCCTCCCGTGCCCGCATTAAGGCTCAGGGGCTACTAGGCTTCAGACTTATTATTTACAAATATTAAAGGGGCACATCGGTCCGCTGATCTGGTGTTGCCACCCGACCAGTGTCTCGGGGGCTACTGCATTGCCTGTTCTATGCAGAAAATTTTAAGTGCAATACAGTTTCTGAGAAGATTTTGATCCTCAGGTTGGTCGGCCGCGCCCAACCTGAGTCTCGAGGACTGAGCATGCCGCTTTTTGTGTCTCGAAGTATTCTGCCGAGCTAGGACTTGATCCTCAGACCAATTTTGCAAATCAACCTGAGTCTCAGCGGCTACGGGGATCAGCGGTCTTATGTCATCCTTCATGAGCATCTCTGGTTTTAGACCGATACCCACCTTGAGGGCTATTGGCACCAATCAAAAATATTGACAAAAATCAGCCCACATTCGGGGTGGTGCACCACCTCGGAAGCAGTCCGGCATAAAGCTCGGGCGCTAGTGGCTGGCTCCATAGAGGGCATTTCCGGCATTAAGCTCGGCTAAACTCCTTCAAACCTCTTTGAACCAAGGTGATTTACGACACCTCGGATACAGTCCGGCGTTGGAGCTTGGATACATAGTCCGGCGTTGGAGCTCGGATACAGTCCAGTGTTGGAGCTCGGATACATAGTCCGGCGTTAGAGCTGGGAAGCAGTCCGGCATTGGTGCTCGGCTGCAAAAGATACCTCGAATGCAGTCCGGCGTTGGAGCTCGGACGCAAGAGGACGTTGCCGCCCGGGAACAACTTCAAACCCGAGGTGTGGCATAAAAATAACAAGGCATTGATAAAGGCCGGAAACTTAAAGGGGCTCCTCGGATACCCGACGTGTAAACTCATCGAATGCATTTCAGCGATCCTCAAGATAGAAGATGAGAAGATTTGTTGAACCAGTTTTCAAGACCGGCAACCGAAGATGAAGAACAATTCGGAAGAATTGAGGAGCGTCCCTAACTTGAAGACCGGTTCAGGGGGCTACTGACGGTGTCCTGGACTAGGGGGTACTCAATGCGTCGTCTCCCGATCAGTTGGATTGGGCCGAGGACCCCCATGGATGTATACTCATGGGCCAGTCCGGATAGCTGCCGCATACAAGGAAGAATCCACAAGACTTGGCGATCAAGACAAGGACTCCTCCCCCACCGGCGTATTCGGCTAGGACTCTTGTTATCCTAGGCCTCTGGTGCATTATATAAACCGGGGCCAGGCTAGTCGATAGAGATATACAACAACAATCATACCATAGGCTAGCTTCTAGGGTTTAGCCTCTCTGATCTCGTGGTAGATCAACTCTTGTACTACCCATATAATCAATATTAATCAAGCAGGAGTAGGGTTTTACGTCCACCGAGAGGGCCCGAACCTGGGTAAAAACATCGTGTCCCTTGCCTCCTATTACCATTGATCCTAAGACGCACTGCTTGGGACCCCCTACCCGAGATCCGCCGGTTTTGACACCGACACCACCCTTGCGCCTTTTCGCATCTCGAGTTCTAACACCCGAAGCCCAAGCTCAAGCACCTCAGATCCTTAACCATGTCCGGATCCGACCTTCAAGGCCGGTGGGTGGCCTCCTTGGTCACAGAGGAGGATATTGAGAAGCTTAGGGAGGTCGGATATCTGACCGCCGACATCAAGCACAGGCTTCCTGCTCCCGGGCAGGTCGTCCCTACTCCCGAGCCCAACGAGAGCGTCGTATTTGTTTCCCACTTCCTCCGCGGCTTAGGCTTCACCCTTGATCCCTTTGTGAGAGGGCTCATGTTCTATTACGCATTAGATTTTCACGATCTGGCTCCGGATGCTATCCTCCATATCTCGTCGTTCATCGTTGTGTGCGAAGCTTTTCTCCACGTCACTCCACACTTCGGCTTGTGGCTCAAGACCTTCAATGTGAAGCCGAAGATGATCGAGGGGCGACACGCGGAGTGCGGAGGTGCTGTAATAAGCAGAAATGCCAACGCCACATGGCCAGAGGGCTCCTTCCCAGAGGTGTCCGATCTATGGCAGCGGAGGTGGTTTTACGTCACGGCTCCCAGAGGCACAAAGTGGGTGGCTGCCCCCGACTTCCGTCCGGGCCCTCCTTCTCAACTGGCATCATGGACCAATGTAGGACGGGATTGGGGATCTGCTAGTGATGTACCAATACTGCAGAGCCATATTCGGGAACTTCTTGAGCGGGATATTAGTCTTGTCAGCATAATTCAGTTAATGCTAATCCGACGGATGTTGACGTGCAAACGCCGGCCTCTCTGGATGTGGGAGTTCAATCCGGAAGGTCCGCGGACTATTCTGCACTTCTTCGGCCTGACGCTCGAAGGGATGTGTAAATTATTCTTCGAACCACAAGTAAATTGTCCAGATACCACCGAAGATGCGGGCCTGAGCTGCAATCGCCAATATACTCAAGTAAGTAATCCAAAAACCAAACACTTCGTCTATTTTTGTCATAGCCATTATTCTGAAAATCCTCCGTGGACAGGAATGGCTTAGCAGGGCGGAGAGAATCAGGTGTCCGGCGCCACTTCCCGAAGGCTCGCCAAGTCCCACCATAGCCAAGATGCTTGGCCGTGTGCTAAGCAAAATGCCCTCAGGGAAAGACGAAGGGAAGAACATGGAAGCAGAACTTCACACATTACACATCCAAACCGGGGGAATTGCTCCCTCCCCAAAGGAAGATAGTCGGGAGTGGGAATCTAAGGCCTCCTCCCCTCGCGGGAAGAAGAGGGCCGCCTCCAAAGACTTGGAGACGGAGGTGTCCAAACAGGGGAAGAAAGCTTCACCGGGGGGCCCTGCCCCGAAGGGCGTCCTCGTCGCGTCATGCCCGCCAACAGGCCAGCCCTCAACCGAGCTGTAAGTTAATCGTAAATATGAGGGTAATGCTTTTCTCCGAGAATAATAACCAGGATCCATTCTTTGCAGTCCGGCTAGTAGCTCTTCTCGACAGAGTTCATCTTCGGGGGATCTCCTTCCGGAGATGATGGAGAGTGAGACCCCACAAACCTCTCCGCCTCATGAGGCGGGCGACCCCGAGGTGTCGTCACGGAGGAGTCCAGATCTGCCGATGCCATAAGTTAATCCTTCTCCCGCCCTGAGCCCGCAGCGTTCGGCTCCCATGGGGGGCGATGAGAAGGGTCCGACACAGTTCGGCGTCCGGCTGGACACGCTGACGGGTCTTCTGGAGCGAGCTGCTCTCTCGGAGGATCACCGTTCATTAATGAGCATGGTGCTCGAGAAGATTTCATCCGCCACAAGCGGTTTGAATGAAGCCTTTACGAGCCTGCTTAGAGGCTTCGAGGTATGTAATGAAAAATACATAATTTTTTGGCTGTGACGCACGGGCTAGGTGTGCTCCATATGGATAGTAGCCCCTGAGACTCTGGTTGCCAACCCTCGGCGGCAAACGGAGGATCACATTGCTAAGTAACGATTGCGTTGTAATTATGCGCGGGTGTCCAAGGATCCGGCAGCTAACCGGTCCGTTGAAGTTGCCAAACTAAGGAGGCAAATTGGGGTTATTGATGCCGATATCACATTGGTGAACGAGCGGCTTAATGAGTCACAAGGTATGTGCTCTGCTATCCTTTATTAGTTTTTATAGAAAAAATTGAGAGGAGCATAATATTAATGCGATATGTTTGGACTGTAGACGGTGCTGCTGCCGTGGAAGCCCTGAGGGCGGAACTTGCTAGCCAAGGAACAGGCCCGGGCTAGCAATGCGGCTGCCCTAAAGGCGGCCGATGAGTTGAGAGCCGAATAGGCTGCTCATCGCCGAAGCGAAGAGAGAATAGCCGAAATGGCTATGGAGCTAAAAGACGCCGCCAACCGTTATGAGCTTCCTGAAAAAGAAAATCATGCGAATAAGGCTGACCTGAAGAAGGCTCTTGATGCAGCCAAGGAGACGCGTTCCGAACTTAGGGATGCGTGGGAGGAGCTTCGACAGGCCGGAGAAATCACGGCTGGAAACCCCTATTTGTTGCGGATGAAGTTTTTAGATCCGAAGTACGCTCCTCTGGATCGACGCTGGAGTCCTGCAGACGCCTATGCGGATTTGTCGAAGAGTACGGCTGATGCAGCCAAGTTTTTTGAGGATCAGAAAGATGATGAAGTGGAAAAGCTGTTCTGGTCGCAGTTCAGGGCTCCAACGCGCAAATTGCCTTTGAGTGAGAAGATGACTGTTGTGGCCAAGCTCCACAGGCTGTCCGGTCTTGCAATGCGGTCTGTAGTAGACCATCTATGGCCGAAGGGGCTGAAGCCGGACAGTTATTTTGGTTTAGTGCAACAATTCCTTGGTGCCGTATCATGGATCGATGCCATGAAGAGGTCGGCGTGCATAGAGGGTGCCTGGATGGCTCTTGCCCGTGTTAAGGCATACTGGAAAGATATGGAGGCCACCGTCGTTGCGACCCAGAATCCGGCGGGGGGCCAGGGTCCGGCGGAGCACATCTTGGAGCAGGTAGCGGCAGGTGCTCGCTTAATAGAGGTGCAGTGCTCGAAGAATGTCATGTTCGAGTGACAAATCGTGTCATTGTAAAAACAATGTTATTTTGATTATGAGGCTATATTTATACTTTTTGCCTGAAAGTATTATTGTGCCTCCTGTGCGGCCGTTTTTATGTATATGTGTAATCTAAAAGTTAGCAGTCGTTGGCTTCAGCCCCCACGCATACAATGCGGGGGTGTTTGCGAAAAATATGCGTAATCACACTTGATCCAATGTCTTGGTCCATTAAGGAGGTGATCGCACATCGAACTAGGCAACTGGACTATATAGCTGTACCACTTTCACTTAGCCATAGGAGTTTGACGGTGGGGCTACTATGTAGCCCCTGGTACCTTTGCGTGCATCTGAATATGGGCGCGTGTGTACATGACCGGAAAACGGTCCTTCGTTAATGCGGCAGAATCCTAAAGATTCCGATAAGTCTTCGAGTGGTTGAACAGTCTCTCGCTATATCATGACAGTCAGTTTTAGGCTTTCTCTACTGAGGTGCTCACCAGGAATAACCAGGGCACAATCGCAGTAGTTCTCCTTTGGCCGCCTTAGCCGATAAGAACGGAACGTAAGGCGGCGAACCCAGGAGCCGGGCAAACCCAACATTTGACCACATACATGATTCGGAGCTAATGCATATAAGGCCAAACTCGTGACGCCTAACACTCCTGAAGGTATTCGAACTTTATAACATATACTGAGCTGAGTAACGCCCTTTATTATGAACCCTGTGTTCCCAGGTACGTGTCATTAGTTTGTCGTGGCGAAATGCCAATGACAGCAGTATCCCCTGTGGGTGTAGTACCCGTGGGATGTGTAAGCAACAAGAGACAATAAAGAAGGTTTACACAGGGGCTTAATCTAAAGAGAAACCTTTGAGCGGGGCCCTGCTGCACGTCTGCGCCTTTTTCTCCGTTGTGTCGTGTCCTGGGAGGGTGTCGCATGAATGGTGTCTGTAAAAAGAAAAACTCATGTAGAAGAGTATGACGTAAGCGTGCGAAAAGTGGGTTATCACTAATGGATAGTAAAAGTGTAAAACAGTGGCCTGTTAATAAGGTCAGGCCAAAATGTGGGCTTTATTGATTATCTATAGCCCCTGGTGTCCTCTATGGGATTACGTGTGTGATGCCTAGATAAGGTTTATCTGGGCTACCAGACTAGTCTAACAGTGTCCGTGGTCTTAACAACCAGTTATGTTTTCAGGTATCAGAGGCCGCTTAGAGTCTGGCGGCTGGAGCCGTCGTGTACTCTTGCGCGCGCAAGGAACGCTCTGTGTTTCCATTAACGGTGATGATGCCACGTGGACCGGGCATCTTGAGTTTATGGTAGGTGTAGTGCAGTACTGCGTTGAAGTGGGCGAAGGCCATTCTCCCTAGCAATGCATGATAGCCGCTTTGGAGTGGGCGATGGTGAAGAGTAGTTCTTCGCTTCTGGAGTTGCCTGGGGAACCGAATGTTACCTCCAGTACGAGGGAGCCCCTGCCGTTGGCTTCAATGCCTGGTATCACCCTTCAAAGGTGGTGTTACTGTGGTTGATTCTGATGGGTCTATCCCCATCCTGTGGATAGTGTCCTGGTATATTAGATTAAGACTACTGCCGCCGTCCATGAGGATGTGAATAAGATGGTATCCGTCGATTATTGGGTCGACCACCAAGGCAGCTGATCCATCATGCTGAATACTAGTCGGGTAGTCCCTGTGATCGAAAGTGATTGGGTAAGCCGACTAGTGGTTGAGTTTGGGTGCGACGGGCTCTATAGAGTATGCATCTCTAAGTGCGCATTCGCGCCTTCTCGTGGATACGTGAGTCGCTTGGATCATGTTTACCGTTTTTACTTCTGGTGGGAATTTTTTCTGTCCCCCAGTGTTCAGCTGGCGAGGCTCATCCTCGTCTTCACTTGGTGTTTCCCTTCCCTTGTGTTTGGCATTTAATTTGCCGGCCTGCTTATAGACCCAGCAATCTCTGTGAGTGTGGTTCGCAGGCTTTTCGGAGGTGCCATGAATTTGGCATAGTCTGTCCAGGACTTTGTTCAGGCCGGACGGTCCTTTTTTGCCGCCTTTAAGTGGCTTCTTTTGTGGACCGGGTCGAGAGCCCCTGAATCCGGCATTGACCGTTGTATTGTCCGGACTTTCTTCCTTGTTTTGATGTTTGTTTTTGTTGCGCCGTGGCCTCCCGTTGCCATCCCTGATTTCGGATGTACTTGGGTCGCTGGTGCTTTTACGGGCCAACCAGCTATCTTCGCCTGCGCAAAAACGGGTCATAAGGCTTGTTACGGCTGCTATTGTCCTCGGTTTTTCTTGGCCGAGGTGTCTGGAGAGCCACTCATCCCGGATGCTGTTCTTGAAGGCCGCTAGGGCTTCGGCATCCGCACAATCGACGATTTGATTCTTCTTAGTGAGGAATCTGTTCCAAAGCTGGCGGGCGGACTCTCCGGGCTGTTGAATTATGTGACTTAAATCGTCCGCATCTGGAGGCCGGACATAGGTCCCTTGAAAATTGGCCCTGAAAGCATCCTCGAGTTCCTCCCAACTTCCAATTGAATTTTCGGGGAGGCTTTTCAACAAGTGTCAAGCTGGTCCCTTCAACTTGAGGGGAAGGTATCTGATGGCGTGGAGGTCGTCCCCACGAGCCATGTGGATATGCAGGATAAAATCCTCAATCCAGACCCCAGGGTATGTCATTCCGTCGTATGCCTCTATGTTCACAGGTTTAAAACCCTGTGGAAATTCATGGTCCAGCACCTCTTCGGTGAAGCACAGGGGGTGAGCAGCCCCTCTGTATCTAGACGTGTTGTGTCCGGTAACCATAGTCCGATGCCAGGGTGTCTCCTTTAGGTCCATAGATGGACCTAGCCGCGCCGGCCTTTTTATCCAGGAGCTCGCGTCAATCGTGTGCGGCGTCGGTAGATGCTCTATTGTGGTTACGAAGTGGTTTCTCCGGCCTCCTGGCCGTATTGTTCTTTGGTGGAACGGCCTCATCGTCGAATTCTGGCAGCAGCTTGCGCTTTGGATAGCTCTTTGTGTGGCGATCATCGTCGTACTTTTCTTCAGTGTCTAGCACTTTATTCCATCTGCGATTGAGCGTTTCCTGTGCGGCCTTAAGCCTTTGCTTCTGCTTCTTTAGACTACTCGCAGTGGCCATAAGCCTTCTGTGGAGCTTATCTCGTTCCAAGCGAGCTTCCGGGATGATGAATGCATCGTCATCCGGACTGTGCTCTTGTCCCGGGGTGGTTTGATGAATTTGTCCCTCGGGATCATTGTGATCGGGCGTCTGCTCCGAGCTGTGTTCGGCGTGACCTGGCTCATCCTGCTCCATCGTTGGGTCCATATGGTCATTGTTGCCTTCGGAGTTGACTGGGGTGTCGATTTTTCTAGCGCTGTTATCGCTATTTTTACTGTTGCTTGACTTGGAGTGGCGTCTGCGCTGTCATTTTGGCTTTTGTCCGGGGGTTTTATCCTCTGGTTTGTCGTCATCGTCTTCTTTGGGCGTATCCACCATGTAAATATCATATGTCGAGGTGGCAGTCCAGCGCCCTGTTGGTTCTGAATCGTCTCCTGCACCGACATCCATACCGTCAGTATCATCGGAGTCGGAGTCAAGCATGTCCGATACATCGTCGACAATGTCTATGAAGTGGGTGGTGGGTGGGCAACGGATTTCTTCATCACCTTCTTCCCCCTTGAGATGGACATAGTTCGGCCAAGAGTCTCCTGACAAACACTTTAATGAGTTCGGTATGTCGCCAAAGGGCGAGTACTGGAATATATCCGCAGCGGTGAACTCCATTACCGGAACCCAACCAGATTCGGCAAGCTCGGGAGTGCGCGGACTGGAACCTATAGCCGACTACGGCTCCAGGGGTCCGGTGTCACAGGATTCATTAGGGGTGAGGCCTGTGTTCGGCTCTACCGCCGATGAGTGTGCGGCCTCTAGGGCGGGGTCCATCCACCCGTCCTCGGGCGGTGCAATCTGCTCCAGATTTAGGTCCGGGGCTCCTGCAGGGGCGATACCATGGGCATTGTCCGACAGCAGCTCTAAGCTGTGCAAATCATGACTGTCTGGTGCTCCGGGCGCAGGCCCAAATCCATTGAAGATCAAGTCTCCGCGGATATCGACTGTGTAGTTCAAGTTTCCGAACCTGACCTGATGGCTAGGGGCATAGCTGTCGATCTGCTCTAGATGGCCAAGAGAATTGGCCCGCAGTGTGAAGCCGCCGAACATGAAGATCTGTCCGGGGAGAAAAGTCTCACCCTGGACCATGTTGTTATTGACGATTGAAGGGGCCATCAAGCCTTGCAGTGACGACACAGAGGAACTCTCAATGAAAGCACCAATGTCGGTGTCAAAACCGGCGGATCTCGGGGAGGGGGTCCCGATCTGTGCGTCTTAGGCTAATGGTAACAGGAGGCAAGGGACACAATGTTTACCCAGGTTCGGGCCCTCTTGATGGAGGTAAAACCCTACTTCCTGCTTGATTGATATATGATATGGGTATTACAATAGTTGATCTACCACGAGATCGTAGAGGCTAAACCCTAGAAGCTAGCCTATGATGATTATGATTGTGCCTCTAAGGACTACACCCTCCGGTTTATATAGACACCGGAGAGGGCTAGGGTTTACATGGAGTCGGTTACAAACAAGGAAATATAATATTCGGATCGCCAAGCTTGTCTTCCATGCAAAGGAGAGTCCCATCCGGACACGGGACGAAGTCTTGAGTCTTGTATCTCCACGGTCCAACAGTCCGGCCAAAGTATATAGTCCGGCTGTCCGGATACCCCCTAATCCAGGACTCCCTCAATGGGGGGGCCTAGAGGGATGACCGGGGCGGCGGCGGGGAGTGTTTTCTGGGCGGGCGGGGCGGCGCACCGCCAGCCGCGGGTGGCGGGGTGCTGCTGTTTGGCCGGTGGTGGCTGGCGGCTCAGGGGGGTGGAGGTTGAAGATGAACCGCAGGCCCTTGATTTCGTATCCAATGGCTGCAAAATCGACTGACCAGAGATGAAAAAGTCAGTCGACCGACGTGTAGCCTCACCTTGCTAGTGCGTTCAATTTCGACAGCAAAATTCAGTTTTGACAGCAAAATTCAGTTTCGACAGTTAAGTTCAGTTTCGACAGTTAAGTTCAGTTTTGACAGTTAAGTTCAGTTTCGCCAGTTAAGTTCAGAGATGAGCGGATGATGTATTTTACATCTAGCACTTTGTGGTTATGTATTTTACGTCATGTATTGTAGATGCTATTAGAATTCCACTCATGTTAACGTTGTTCGTTGTCTCTCTTGTCTTGCTTCAGCCTCGGCATCGTACAACTCATAGTGGAGCAGTACCTCGGGCTCCATCTCCAGACGCCTAAGATCTTCTTCCCCTCCTCCTATAGCAAAGTCAGGCGGAGCATCCTCACCGGCCAACCCAATCACGCTGAGATCGACATGGCTTCGCCAAAGAGGTTGTACACTTGTTGCATCTCTTTTTTACTCTATATGTTATATATATTGTCCACTGAGCACTCGTAGTAACGGGAAATACGATTATTTTATCCTACTATATGACAAGCAGTGAGGTACTAGGCAACTTAGCTATCCGTGATGGACTCTCTTGAACGCCATCATTATTTATCTATGCGCGTTTGAGCTGTGCATTTGTCGATGGGCCTGGGAGTTGAGCTAGTATGGCAGTGGCTTGGATCCAAAGTAATAGAAGTAGCACAAAAACATTTTTTTAGTGTAGGATTTTCCTTGCTCAAGCCTGCCTACTAGAATCGCCAGTGCTTGAAAGGAAAAGTGAATGAAAACATCGGAATTGGAAAGTTTCCTATGGTACTACTTTTCATGAATTTGGTGCAAAGGAATGGAGCAAAGGAAAACTGTAGGATTTGTTCCTTTAGTGTCTCCTTGAAATAAAAACCATAGGAATTCTAATTTCCACTTCTCCTCCTTTTCATATTCCTATTCATCAAGCACAAGACTAAGAGATAGTAGCATAATAGCATTATAACTGTACATTTTCTTGTGGTTTGACTTAATCTCACCATGCTTTTTTGCATCCTGTGATCTTCCAATTGTTGTGAATCAAACACCCAGATTGGAATCCTGTGTTTTTAAATTTTCTATTTTGCACGTGCATTTCTATCCTATTCATGTCTATTTCCTATCCCTGCATTGTTAGAATCCTCAAATTCAAACAAGCCCTTAGTCAATTACTTCTGTTACAGATATGTGTCAAAGAAAACCTTGTGTGGTTTGTCCTGCTCCTGCGGCGCTGTGTTCCACCCCAGCTCAGCTGCTCCAATGACGGAAGGGTTCACCACAGCAGGGATCCGCTCTACAGACTGTCTTTCGCCGCCTCAGATCTTCTTCCCCGCCGCCGGTAGCCACGACAATTGCATTACCATCATCAACTGAGCAGATGACCTTGAGGACTACACGGGTCCGCAAGAGAGGTCGCACTCTTTCGTGTCTGCTTACATTATGTGTCGCTTAATATGATGACATGCTACATTATTGTCGTGTTCACCTATTAGCCTCCGAGTCAGGTCCAAATTAATGCTGAAACTTGAGTTTTTAAATGGTTGTGGGGTACATATTGGGGCAGCAATCAGTACTATCTGTCTACTATCTGGTTAATCTCCGGTGTCTACTATGAGTTTCATGTTGGGTGCAAACAAACATTAAAGGAGCCATTATCTGTATTTTTTAACTAAAGCTATTGTCTGCCTGCTATCATTGGTTTTGGGTCTATCCACAGTTTGCTACCATCACTCTGGATTTGTGCATGCACTCCTTACATAATCTCACTATGTTTTATTCCTATGCATGCCAGTTATTGTACACAATGGAACGGAACATGTAGAGCAAAAGAGACGAGCCTTGCATGGCAATAAAATTTCATGCAGACATCGTTCCATGGTGGGTGCAAAGGCAGCCCCCCCTCCACCCATTTCGGATCGTAATCAAGAGGAAGATAACTGTTCTGAGGGGGATTCAAAAGGAGAAGACCACTCCTATTTACCCCATGAGGTCTTCGCTCTAACTTGGCATGCTGATGTTGGTAATATCATGCATATGGTGCATGTCGGTGTCAAAACGGGCGGATCTCGGGTAGGGGGTCCCAATCTGTGCGTCTAGGGCTAATGGTAATAGGAGGCAAGGGACACAATGTTTTACCCAGGTTCGGGCCCTCTCGATGGAGGTTAAAACCCTACTTCCTGCTTGATTGACCTTGATGATATGAGTATTACAAGAGTTGATCTACCACGAGATCGTAGATGCTAAACCCTAGAAACTAGCCTATGATGATTATGATTGCCCTTCTATGGACTAAACCCTCCGGTTTATATAGACACCGGAGGGGGCTAGGGTTTACACAGAGTCGGTTACAAAGAAGGAGATCTAATATCCGGATCGCCAAGCTTGTCTTCCACGCAAAGGAAAGTCCCATACGGACACGGGACGAAGTCTTGAGTCTTGTATCTTCATGGTCCAACAGTCCGGCCAAAGTATATAGTCCGGCTGTCCGGATACCCCCTAATCCAGGACTCCCTCAGTAGCCCCTGAACCAGGCTTCAATGACGATGAGTCCGGCGCGTAGATTGTCTTCGGCATTGCAAGGCGGGTTCCATCTCCGAATACTCCAAAGAGAACCTCGAACACTTAAACCATGTCCGGCTTTGCAAGACAATTTTCACATACCACCGCAGAGAGAACGATATTCCACAAATGTAATCTGTTGACAACTTCAGACAACGTGACATGACACTACGGTCGAGTCATTATTCGAACTGTTTTCCCACAACCAGCCACATCACATATTGTGAGGCAGTTTCCTCGGCATGTCTTGTCGAAGCAGAGATCATGTCCCCTTATCACAGGATTCTCATCAATACGGGTACGGGTAACCCAACCACGCCATCAATCGTGGCGCTTGGGAAATAAGCGATCTTCAATGGGCAAGTGGGGAGGCGCATCGTTTTCGTTGCCTGTATAAAGGGATAAGGATTCCCCATTTTTACCCACGCCTTCTTCCTTCTTCGCTTAACCATTCTCGCACCCTTGAGCTCCAGAGCCCTAGTTCACGCCTTCTCTGCATAGCCAAACATATCCGGAGCAGGAGGCAAGTGGATGGTCTCCACCGTCAAGGAGGAGCATATTACGAAGCTCCGGGCGTCCGGATACTTGGCCAAAGATATCGTGCATCGGCTGCCAGTCGCAGGGCAGATCATTCCGACTCCGGGACCCCACGAGAGGGTTGTGTTCCTTGCCCACTTCGTCCATGGATTGGGATTTCCACTTCATCCCTTTGTCCGCGGGCTCATGTTTTACTATGGGCTGGACTTCCATGATCTAGCCCCAAACTCCGTCCTCAACATCTCGGCGTTTATCGTCGTGTGCGAGGCCTTCCTCCGCATCAAGCCCCAGTTTGGCTTGTGGCTACGAACCTTTTGCATGAAGCCGAAGATCGTGAGCGGCCAGCAAGCGGAGTGTGGAGGCGCCATGGTGGGCAGGATGCCCAATGTTACCTGGCTTGACGGCTCCTTCACGGAGACCGTGAAAGGGTGGCAATCGGGGTGGTTATACATCACCGAGCCGCGCGACGCCAACTGGGTGGCGGCCCCCGAATTCTGATCCGGAATTCCCATGTAGCTCACCTCCTGGGAAAAGAAGGGTCTGGCCTGGGGTGAACCTGCGGAGCTGATAGGACTTTAGAACTGCATCAAAAACATGATGGACAAGAAAATTGAGCTTGTCAACGTGGTCCAGGTCATGCTCGTCCGCTGAATTCTTCCGTGCCAAAGACGGGCATTTAATCTGTGAGAGTTTGTTCCGGCCGAACACCAGACACTTCAAGAGCTCTACGGCACGACACACAAGGACACATGAAAGGTGCTGTTCAAGGCCTCCAAAATACCTCCTCCCACATCTGAGGACCACGGACTCCAGGCCATGCGGCTCCCCCATCCAGTGAGTTTTCTGACCATCATCAGGTGTAGCTTTCTTGGCATACTCATGGGAGGATTTTAAGTCATCGTGTGTATTTAATCAGGATTACGTGGTGACGGCGGAGTGGCTCGACTGTCTGGCTCCACTACCAGAAGGTCCAGCAACCGCTCTCCTGACAGAGATGCTAGTCCCGGCTCCCTACAAGGTGCCGGAAAAGAAGGCCGAAAAGAAGGCCCTGGGGACCAGGAAGGGTCTCCGGCGTAAGGTCGTACCGGATGCCTCGTTCGAAGATGATGAGGCACACTCCTCCCACGAAGGGGAGGAGGAAAAGGAAAGGGCCGCCCCATCCGGGGAGGCCGAAGGGCCTAAGAGGGCGGCCTAGGGGACCAGGAAGGGTCCCCGGCGCAAGGCCTTCATAGACTCGTCGTCCGAAGATGACGAGGCAGATTCCTCCCGCGGAGGCGGGGGGAAACACGAGGAAACTCCGCCTCCCCTCACTGGGGAGGAGAAGAAAAGGAAATCTGCCTCGGAGGGGGAGGCTAGGACGCCCAAGAAGGGAAAGGCGTCCCTTCCGGATCACTCCACCACGGCCGCCTACAGCGAGGAGGAGTGGCTGCCCAGGGGGAAGCCCCTAGTAAGATCATAAGTATCTGCACTCTGTTGTACTTTAGTGCGACTTTGCTTCATAGTTTGTTATAATGCTGAACACGTATATGCAGTCCGGCAAGGGCCCATCCCGAGGTATCCTCTTCGGATGGGTCTTTGAGCGATTCGGCGATGAATTCACTCTCGATGGCCACTTCCCCTCGGCCTGCGGATGACACGGATGTGTTGTCCCAAAGGCTCCCAGAGGAGGGGGAGGCAACTCTGGAGACACCCCAAGGCAAAATTCCAGACGCCGGGCACACAGGGCGTAAGATCCCCGCAGATTGTGCCGATGAGAGCCGCAGCAAGTTGGGCTCCTAGCCGGACACTGTACCGGAACCTCCAAAGGTTCTGAATTCGGGCAGGCAGCCCCTCGCTAAGGAGGGCGAGCCGACCGTGCCGACGACTTCTGTTACGCCAGAGGCGTCGGATAGTCTACTGGAAGTGCTTCGCAGCGCTTCCATGGATGAAGAGCACCGTACTCTTATGAGTGCGGTGATTCAGAAGGTTTGGTCCGCCAAAAGTGGATTGACCGAAGCCTGTACCAGCCTCCTAACAGGCTTTGAGGTAAGTAATTAAAAGTGTGGGAAATTATCACCCAATAGACAGTAGCCCTTGATACTCTGTTTGGTGTTCGAAAAGAAAAGACAAACGGAGGGTCAACTCTAAACCGCAGGAGTCTAATAGTATGTGTCTATGTGAATAGGCAGGTGGTGCTGCTTGCCACTGCTGCCCACACAGCAGAGGTCACCAGACTCAAACGGGACCTAGAGCGGGCCCGAGGGGAGCTCAGCCTCATGAAGAGGCAGCTCGAAGAGAACAAAGGTGAGTGATACCTCGTTCACATATCACATAGGGTAAGAAAAATTTGTGACGTTAACAAAAAAGTGTCACGATTTTGTAATAGGGGCCACGACCGAGGTGGCAGCCCTGAAGAAAGTGTTGTCCGAGGCCGAAAACAAGGCGGCCATGGAGCGCATTGAGCGTGAGAAGCAAGATGCTAGGGCGGGCGAGGTACAGCAAGAGCTCCAGGAGCTCGGCAAGAAGTTCGAGTTCTTGGAGCGTGACTTCCAGATGAAGGAGTCTGAGCTTACAAAGGCCCTTTTGAGCACGAAAGACGCCAAGGCCGAAGCCCAAAAGGCCCAGCAGGAAATCCAAGCGGCTAAGAAGATAGCAGCGGGTAAGGCATTCATTATGCAAAGCAAGCATGTGGAGGAGACATTTCTTTTACTTACCCGAATTCGGAGCTCTCCAGGGGCATTCGAAGATCTGCCACGCAGCATATCGGATGCCGCGGAGTTCTACCGTGCTGAAGAGGGGAGCTCAACGGAGAAGCTATTCTGGTCCCAGTATGCTGGAGCCGAACACCCAATTCCTCTGAGTGACCAACTGAAGCAATTGGTTGAACTCCACAGGGTGGACGAAGTGGCTATGAAAGATTTTATAGTCCGGATGTGGCCTGGTGAGCCCCTGCCCGCCAGCTACTTCGGTCTTATAAAGCGGATGGTAAATGCATGTCTGCGACTTGAAGTTATCAAGCGATCCATTTGCATTGAGGGTGCCCGCCGGGCCTTTACCTGTGCGAAGATGCATTGGGCCAAGCTGGATGCAGAGAAGCTGGTGAAGGAAGAACCGCCGGAGGGGAAGGCGCATCGCTACCTCGAGAAGTATTATGATGGCATTATGAAAGGCGCTCGCCTTGTGGCCGATGAATGTGCCAAGGACACAATCTTTGAGTGAATGTACTCCTGTCATTTTTGTAATATAAAAATGAATTTGTTTGCGGTATATAGCGCTTTGTTGATTTAAAATATTACCTTCTGTGCGACTATTTATAAAATTATGAAAGTAGGCCAGTCGTCGGCTTCCGCCCCCACGTAGCTAGTACTGGGGTGTTCGTGGAAAACCCAGACACTCTTTATCCAAATATTTGCTCCCTGAAGGAGGTGTTTGGCGCAGTGAACAAGGCAATTGGACTATGCGGTTTTATAACTTTCACTTAGCCATAGAAGTCTACAATTTTAAATTTCTGCGAAGCCCCTAGAATTCGGAAAGCTGAATTGGGGCACTATATACGCCTAAATTGGACGAGGCCGATTCCTCGCCTAAAGTGGAAAAAAATCTTTAAGGATTTTAAGACCTCTCGAACAACGACTAGCTCTCGCCGCATCATGCCAATCAGCTTTCGGCTTTCTCTATTGAGGTGCTCGTCCGGAAGAACCGGGACACAATCGCAATAGTTCTCCCTGCGCTACCTTAGCCGATATAATGGAACGTAAGGTACCAAAACAAGGGGACCGGGCAAACCCAACTATTGACCCAAGACATGATTCGGAGCTGATGCATATAATGCTATAAGTTCGGGGTGCCACACTGTTGAAAGTGTTCGGACTTATCTTGCCGTATTATGGGGCGCCATAAGAAGCCCCTGGCAAACTGAATGTACCAAAGTGTACGGATTCAATATTAAATAAACATTTTTTAGAAAAAAATGTGAAGATAGGAATAATAAGCTGATGCTATATATTATCTCCCATTGATAAATAATACGTCCAAGCGTATCTTTACAATTAATGTGTTGAGCAGAAGTAAAGAGGACTATTTGACATGTCCAATCCAAGGGCGGGTTGCATGTAGGTATATAAAACAGGTATAACAATCATTGATAGATACCACCTGGGTATTCCCTGTGTGCGCAAAGCCTTTTGCCTCCTTGGTTGTCCCTCCTGTTATGAGTCCAATGATCCGGCTCTTTGAAGGGGCTACCCGAAAGTAGGGTCCTGAAAGATAAAAAAGGGGGTTATTAAAGTATGTTGCGGCTGGCCCGCACTGTTGACCACGTCACTATTGCGCCTCCGCCTGTGTCCATGGTATTTTGAGTGCATAGTTATGTACGCGCGGCACGAATGCTGCCTGAATGGGACTGGGGCGGAGGACGGACTGCTAGTCGCGCTCTTGGCGTGCCTGGCGATCCTGTTGCAGGGTACTCCGGACTCGCTTGACGGTGTTCGGGGTTGTTGTCACCGGATTGGTGGTTTGCTGAAGAATGCTGCTTTGTACTTCTGCTGCGAGGGCTGCAGTATGCTCTTCTGTACGCAGAGAGCGGTCCGTGTTTCCATTGACTGTTATAACCCCGCGAGGTCCTGGCATCTTGAGCTTGAGGTATGCATAGTGTGGTACCGCATTGAATCGAGCGAATGCGGTTCGTCCAAGCAGTGCATAATAGACACTACGAAAAGGGATGATATCGAAGATTAACTCCTCGCTTCAGAAGTTATCTGGAGATCCAAAGACCACTTCCGGTGTTATGGAGCCCGTCCAACGAGCCTCTACTCCCGGAATTACACCTTTGAAGGTGGTTTTGGTGGGCTTGATCCTTGAAGGGTCGATGCCCATTTTGCGCACTGTGTCCTGATAAAGCAGGTTCAGGCTGCTGCCACCGTCCATAAGGACTCGCGTGAGGTGAAATCCGTCAATGATTGGGTCTAGGACCAATGCGGCTGAACCGCCGTGACGGATGTTGGTCGGGTGATCCCTATGATCAAAAGTGATCGGAAAGGCTGACCATGGGTTGAACTTTGGGGCGACTGGCTCCATCGCATAGACGTCCCGTAGTGCTCGCTTTCGTTCCTGTCTGGGAATGTGGGTGGCATAGATCATATTGACTGTTTTCACCTGGGGAGGAAATTTCTTCTGTCCCCCCGTGTTCGGACGTCGGGGCTCCTCGTCATCGTTGCTGTGCAGCCCCTTGTCCTTGTTCCCAGCATTTATTTTACCAGCCTATTTGAACACCCAGCAGTCTCTGTTAGTGTGGTTTGCTGGCTTATCCGGGGTGCCGTGACTTTGGCACGAGCGATCGAGTATGCGGTCCAGACTGGACGGTCCCTGATTGTTTCTTTTGAACGGCTTTTTCCGCTGACCGGATTTTGAGCCGATGAATCCGGCATTGACTGTCGTGTCTTCAGTGTTGTCGCCATTGTTCCGACGCTTATGTCTGTTGCGTCGTGGGTTGCCGTTATTGTCGCGGACATCTAAAGTGCCGGAGTTTATTGGCATGGTGCTGCTACGAGCCAACCAGCTGTCCTCGCCCGTGCAAAAGCGGGTCATGAGTGCCGTGAGGGCCGCCATGGACTTTGGTTTTTCCTAGCCGAGGTGTCAGGTGAGCCACTCGTCGCGGATATTATGCTTAAAGGCTGCCAGGGCTTCGGCGTCCGGACAGTCGACAATTTGGTTCTTTTTAGTTAGGAACCGAGTCCAGAATTTTCTGGCTGACTCTCCGGGTTGTTGGGTAATGTGGCTCAAGTCATCGGCATCCGGTGGTCACACGTACGTGCCCTGGAAGTTGTCGAGTAACGCATTCTCTAGGTTTTCCCAACTGCCAATGGAATTTGCCGGCAGGCTATTTAGCCAGTGTCGGGCCGGTCCTTTGAGCTTAAGGGGAAGATACTTGATGGCGTGTAGATCGTCACCGCGGGCCATGTGAATGTGGAGAAGGAAATCTTTGATCCATACTGCGGGGTCTGTTGTGCCATCGTATGATTCGATGTTTACGGGTTTAAACCCTTCTGGGAATTCATGATCCATCACTTCGTCAGTGAAGCAGGGGGTGTGCGGCGCCTCTAGGTCGGGCTATGTGGCTACGCAGTTCGAATGAGTCTGGTTGGCTGTGCTCGGCCCGGCCGGACTTGTTGATAGTGTATCCAGCATGACGATCATCGTCACATGTTGGGGCGCGCCCCCGCAATCCGTAGATCGATCTTGGTTGTCCTACCTTGTTTTCCAATATGTCTCGTAGGTCCTGCCTATTGCCCCGGGCCGTAGTGTATTGGCGTGGGGGTGCGGACTGGTATTCGGGCTGATACGCCATTTTATCCCAGCCACGATGTGGCCGGTCAGCCTCGTCCTGTGCTGGTAGTATAGGCTCCTCCTCGAGTTGAAGTAGCCACTTGTGCTTTGGATAACCTTTGGTGTGGCGCTCGAGTCTGTATTCCTCGACCGCCAGGACTTCAGTCCATCTATCTGTGAGCAGATCTTGATCAGCTTGGAGCTGCTGCTGCTTCTTTTTCAGGCTCCTCGCAGTGGCCATAAGCCGGCGCTTGAAGCGCTCCTGCTCTACGGGGTCCTCAGGCACGCCGAATTCGTCGTCGTCGAGGCTAATCTCGTCTTCGGAGGGGGGCATGTGGTTGTCCTCCTTCGGGTACCCGTCCATCGCATGTTCGTCTGGGCTGACCTGCCTGTCTTCCTATTCGGCCTGCTTGAAGGCAGGCTGATCGGGGTTGTATTCATCTTCGGCACCATCCAGATTGTTTTCGTCTCCTGTGCCAGTATTGCTGTAGCAGGGCTTGGAGCGGCGCCGATGACGCCCATGCTTTGCTTTCTTCCTTGAGGGGTTATCCTCCATTGCCTCATCGCCATTGCTTTCTTTCGGAGTATCCACCATATATATATCATATGAGGAGGTGGCTGTCCAGCGCCCCATGGCGGTGGTTCCTGTTCATCTCCTGCATCGTTGTCCACACCGTCGATGTCTTCAGAGTCGAAGTCAAGCACGTCGGTCAAATCATCGACCATGGCAATGAAGTGGGTGGTGGGTGGGCAACGAATTCCCTCGTCGCCTGCTTCCCACTCGAGCCGGATATAGTTCATCCAAGAGTCTCATGACAAAGAGACTTTAACGAGTTCAGCGTGTCACCAAAGGGCGAGTGCTGGAAGATATCCGCAATGGTGAACTCCATTACCGGAGCCCAGCCAGAATCGGCGGGCTCGGGGGTGCGCGGTCTAGGACCTACAACCGGACACAAGTCTAGGGGTCCGGAGACATAGGCTTCCTTGGGGGTGAAGTCTGTGTTCGGCTCTACCGCCGATGAGTCTGCGGCCTCCGGGGCGGGGTCCATCCACCCGCTCTCGGATGACGCAATCTGCCCCGGATTTAGGTCCGGAGCTCCTGCAAGTGCGATATCCCGAGTATTGTCTAACAGCGGGCCTAAGCCGTGCTCGTCGTGACTGTTCGGCACTCCTGGTGTAGGCCCGAATCTGTCGAAGATCAAGTATCCGTGGATATAGGCCATGTAGTTCAAGTTTCCGAACCTGACCTCATGGCCAGGGGCGTAGCTGATGATCTGCTCCAGATGGCCAAGCGAATTGGCCCGCAGTGCAAAGCTGCCGAACACGAAGATCTGCCCGAGGAGAAAAGTCTCACCCTGGACCGCGTTGTTGTTGATGATTGAAGGAGCCATCGAGCCTTGCAGCAATGACACAGAGGAAATCTCAATGAAAGCACCAATGTCGGTGTCAAAACCGGCGGATCTCGGGTAGGGGGTCCCGATCTGTGCGTCTAGGGCTAATGGTAATAGGAGGCAAGGGACACAATGTTTTACCCAGGTTTGGGCCCTCTCGATGGAGGTAAAGCCCTACTTCCTACTTGATTGACCTTGATGATATGAGTATTACAAGAGTTGATCTACCACGAGATCATAGAGGCTAAACCCTATAAGCTAGCCTATGATGATTATGATTGCCCTTCTATGGACTAAACCCTCTGGTTTATATAGACACCGGAGGGGGCTAGGGTTTACACAGAGTCGGTTACAAACAAGGAGATCTAATATCCGGATCGCCAAGCTTGTCTTCCACGCAAAGGAAAGTCCCATCCGGACACGGGGCGAAGTCTTGAGTCTTGTATCTTCATGGTCCAACAGTCCGGCCAAAGTATATAGTCCGGCTGTCCGGATACCCCCTAATCCAGGACTCCCTCAGCGCCTTGCATTGCTTACTGTATACATTAAAGATGTCATCTGCTTAGTTTAGACATGCTTTGTGTCAATGCCATCTGTTTAGTTTCTTTATCGTATATGTGAATCATGCAATGCCATCTTGTCTAGCCAGGCATCATATATGTGAATTTTGCAATGCCACCCTGGTTAGCCAGTCATCTTATATGTGAATTATATCATGCCATCATTTTTTTATTACGCGTTAAATTTGTCAACAATTTTAGTACATTCAATTACTCTTCCTGTGCATCAGCCATTCGGCATGATCATGGAAAAATCTGGAGTGGAAACAAGGTCTTCAGAGCAGACAATGCTATGTGACGAAGCGCATGTCTTGCTAGTTACCAATAGCTCCTCAGAGGAGGATTCAGAGACATATGACCAGGCATAT
>NC_041383.1:665503593-665532147 GCF_002162155.2 Triticum dicoccoides | reverse complement strand
TGGCAAGGTTATGTTGCTCATATCGTGCGTATAGTATCTTGCATTGCTATGTCATTTGCTTAGTTTAGACATGCTTTGTGTGAATGCCACCTGTTTAGTGTTTAATTACCATATATGTGAATTATGCAATGCCATCTTGTTGCAAGACATTATATATGGGAATTATGCAATGTTATCTTGTTGCAAGGCATTATGTATGTGAATTATGCAATGCCACGTTGTTTAGGCAAGCGTCATATATGTGAATTATATCATGGCGTCCTTTTTTTGTATTTCTCATTGCTTTTGTCGACAATGTTTGTATATTCAACTGCTCTTCCTATGCATAAGCCATTTGAATTGGTGATGGAGAAATCTGGAGTGAAAACAAGGTCTTCAGAGCAGACAATGCTACCTGCTGAAGCAGATATCTTGCTGGTTACAGATAGCTCTTCAGAAGAGGATTCAGAGGCAGATGACCAGTCCTATTATCCCCCTGAGGTGTATGCTCAAACTTGGCAGGGTTATATTACTCATATAATGCATATGTTGTATTGCAATGCTTAGTTTTTACATCATATACACAATATTGAATGCCATCTCCTTAGTTGACACATCATATATGCAATTTCCCTCTACTCACTTCCTTAGTATATAAATCATATATTTGAATTATGTCATGCCATGATGTTTACATAGACAGCATGTATCTAAATTATGGCATGTCAACCCATTTTCTAAAGACATAATATAGCTAAATCATCTCATCCTGTGTACATAGTCATCATATTTTAAATTATGTCATTCTATCCGTGAATTATATCATGCCATCATGTTTCCATTGACGGCATGTTTGTGATTTATGGCATGCCAACCACTTTAATAGACACATCGTATAGTTATATCATGTCATCATGTTTACACATCATACATGTGAAATTGTGTCATGCTATCCTGTTTAATTAGCCATCATATATGTGAAATTATGTCCTGCTATTCTGTTTGCTTAGACAACATAAATGTGAATTATTTCATGCCCTATTTTCTTCCCTACTATCCATTGCACCTGTCTATCTTACAATGTCTGTACATTCAATTACTTTTCTTGTTTATCAGCCATTTCAATTGGAGGGAGTGATGGCGGTATCTATGGGAGTAAAAACACGGTCTTCAGAAAAGATCATGCTACCTGTCGATGCAGATAGAACCATGGTTGTACTTGCCCAAGAACCAGCCCCACCACACATAACCCACACTCATGCAGATTGTACCCCTACCCAGTTGGACAAAGAACCAGCTACACCCCTTCTAACCCCAACCCCAGCAGATAGACACCCAGTTCCCGTTGACACAGCACCGTCTCCACCACAGAGCACCCAAACACGAGCAGTTAGTAAGGCAACTGCAGTGCCCAAATCACGAGGACCACCACTCCCAAACCGAAGTCAACACTTAAAGCAGAAGAAAAATTGTTCTCAGGTCAGGTTCCGTAGCTATGGTTCATACTACTTTGCTCTTGCATCATTGTATTTACTGATACCAACTAATTTCAAATTTGAAGGATGCAACTGAAACTCCAATGGCGCAACAGGTATGTTTTAAACCTGTTTCTTCAATGTGCTTGGTTGTTTGCTGTTGTAACTTGCTCTATGTTGATTTCAGTTTCAATTGAATAAACAGTTCTGTTCTCATGCCATGCACACTACAAGTGTTGTTATTGCTGTGTAGTTTCCCACACTTATATTCTGTCTATGCTGCTTTGTCTTAAATAGATATGATTCGAACTGTATCTATCTTGATTTGGCAACATAAACTAGAATGATATAGACCATACAGTGACCATACTACATAGATATATGTTTGTTTCATGTTGTTATCCTGTCCACCTTACTACTAAACTGGTTTACCAAAATGAGTTTCATATACTACATTGTAAACCTGAGATGTGTTTGTTTGTTTCTCTTTTAGAACGCAGATAAAATATTGGAGAAGAGTACCCTGTTATGCAATGGTAAAGGAAGTAATGCAGATAAGGTTCAAGATAGTGAGACATCCCAGTTGGTCTCCAAGAAAGCTGATAAAAACTATATTGAAGACACTGAGACAACCCCAAAGTCCTGTCTTGATGTAGTGTTCGAGTTACTGGCTACCACTGCTGGCACCAGCTCTTCGAACTCGTTGCCTGAATCAGTTCGGCTTCTTGAGTCTCAACTTCAAGTTGAAAGACATCGATCAGATGTTATGCGACAGGAAGTCGAAGGACTGAGGAAGTCCCTGCAGAATTCAGATGTATACTTTCTGGTGCAACAGCAAGCGCTAGAGGACTTAAGCGCCAAACAAGAGAAAGTTAATAAGCTTGCTAAGCATCTTGCCAGCATTATGGGTACCCAGGATATTGTTTCTTGAGCTCTTCTGAAGTAGTTTTAGTTCTGGACTTGTTTTGCTGCGGCGTTTATATGCTGCTATGTTCCCTATATTTGCACTGGTGGCGAACTTTGATGCCCAGTGGATGTAATATGTGTAATAGCCATGATAGCCTAGTGTAAGTTGCTTGCTTATTTATTTCCTTGTTGTCTTGTTTATTTGTTTGCTTGTAGTCAGTGCAGTTCTTTTTCTGCGGTTTGCTAGTGGCTGCAATAACCTATTTTTTAAAACTAGGCCACAATAACCATGGGCTAATATTTACTGTAGTGACACTGGGCCTCCTACGGGCCATAGAAACAATGGGCCTTCTACGGGCCATATAAACAGTGGGCCTTCTATGGGTCGTAGAAACAATGGCCTTCTACGGGCCGTAGAAAGAATGGGCCTTGTACGGGTCGTATCATCAATGGGCCTTATATGGGTCGTATGATCGATTGGCCAAACATGGGCCAAACAGACCGCATTCTGGTCGTAAACGGGCTAGAGTTGGAATCACCCGTTCATGGGCCGACCATAATGGGCCATCTTTAATAGGCCGTATTTGATGACGCTATGAAAACGGCCCAACGTATTAACGGACCACAAACGGGCCGACTGTAACCACGGGCTGAATTTGGCCCATAAGCAGAAAATGACAGTAACAGGCCGTAAGTAAACGAATGCTGGAAATGAGCCCAAGAATAAATGGGCTCTGAGAAGGCCGAAAGATAACATGGGCTGGAAACGGCCCAACGGAATAACGGGCTGTTAATGGTATAAAGTGATACACTGTTCTTTACGGGCCAGTTTCACCACGGGCCGTTAATGGGTGTAAAGTGATACACTGTTCATTACGGGCCAGTTTCACCATGGGCCGTTAATAGGCCAAGAGTTACATAGGGCCTCATATGGGTCGAAAGACGTCATGGGCCATACATGGACCAGAAGTGAAAATGGGCTGGAATCATATTGGATGGCCCAGATGATTCTACTGGGCCTAATTCAAATAGGGCGTAATGGGCCTTGGGTTAGCAGGTTGTAAATGGGCTATATGCGAATAGGCCGTTAACAGGCTTTCCATGGGCCGGCCCGCCACCTTTTGACCAAGTCAAACGGGCCAGCCTTTTCACATGAATGGGCCTCTGTTGGGCCGTGCCACGTGTCGACGTGTCATAGGCGCCTTCTGTCCAATGAGTGGTTGACATCTGTCCCAGCGATGAGCCGACACGTGTTTCCTCCAGCCAATGATGATTTTACACGTGGAAAATCCCCATTGGTCGGGGCTGTTAACGGGTTATCGGATCCAAAACCCGACCCGATAGCTTAACGGCATTCCATTATGGTGGATGCCACGTGTCATTCACCCTTGACGAAAGCACTTCTGTGACGCGTGATTTATCGTCATGGAAGTGGACACTTCCGTGATGATAATTTTGGTAATGTCATGGAACACTTCTATGATAGCACAGGTATGACTATCTTAATTCTGTCATAAAATCGTCATGAATGTACATGCATGACAGAAAACACGACCTACTGTGACAAACACGTATCATCATGGAAGTGTATTTTTTTTGTAGTGCGCTACTTATAACAAGACTTCTCCCATGTCCTCAGGAACAAACATAACTACCCACAAATCATATTCATGTTCATAATCAGAGGGGTATTAATATGCATAAAGGATCTGAACATATGATCTTCCACTAAATAAACCAACTAGCATCAACTACAAGGAGTAATCAACACTACTAGCAACCCACAGGTACCAATCTGAGGTTTTGAGTCAAAGATCGGATACAAGAGATGAACTAGTGTTTGAGAGGAGATGGTGCTGGTGAAGATGTTGATGGAGATGGACCCCCTCCCGATGAGAGGATCGATGGTGATGACGATGGCGACGATTTCCCCCTCCTGGAGGGATGTTTCTGAGGCACAACAGCTCCGCCGGAGTCCTAGATTGGTTTCGACAAGGTTCTGCCTCGAGACGGTGGCGCTTCGTCCCAAAAGCTTCCTTATGATTTTTTTCCAGGGCAAAAGACACCTTATACCAAAAGATGGGAATCGGGGGGCTTCCAGGTGGCCCACAAGGCAGGGGGCGCGACCAGGGGGGTAGGGCGCGCCCCCACCCTAGTGGAGAGTGGGTGGCCCCCCTATGGTGCTTTCTTCACCCAATATTTTTAATATATTCCAAAACTGCTTTTCGTGGAGTTTCAGGACTTTTGGAGTTGTGCAGAATAGGTCTCTAATATATGCTCCTTTTCCAGCCCAGAATCCAACTGCCGGCATTCCCCCTCTTCATGTAAAACCTTGTAAGATAAGAGAGAAAGGCATAAGTATTGTGACATAATGTGTACTAACAACCCATATTGCAATAAATATCGATATAAAAGCATGACGCAAAATGGACATGTCACTGAGTTGTCAATTCAACCACACATGGAGATTAATTATCTGCAGCAAAGTGATTAGTAGCACAGTAGTATGATAGTTGTGATGATAGTAGCAGTAGCAACAGTAACAGTAACAGTGATAGCAGTGATATTGTAGCAGTAACTATAGCAGTAGCAACAGTAGTAAATTAGCAAGAACAATATAAGATAAATTCATAGGCATTGGATCGGTGACTTGTTGGATGATATTCATCATGTGACAGTTATAACCTAGGCGATATGGCACTAGCTCCAGTTCATCGATATAATGTAGGCATGTATTCCGTAAATAGTCATACGTGCTTTACTAAAAGAACTTGCATGACATCTTTTGTCCTACCCTCCTGTGGCAGCGGGGTCCATATTGGAAACTAAGGGATATTAAGGCCTCCTTTTAATAGAGAACCGGAACAAAGCATTAACACATAGTGAATACATGAACTCCTCAAACTACGGTCATCACTGAGAGTGGGCCCGGTTGTTGTCACTCTGGGGTTATCGGATCATAACCATAGTAGGTGACTATAACTTGCAAGATCGGATCTAAAACATGGATATAATGATGAATTCAAAAATGGTTGAGATCTGAGTTCAAGGCACCCGGGCCCAAAGTGACAAGCATTAAGCATAGCAAAGTCATAGCAACATCAATCTAAGAACATAGTGGATACTAGGGATCAGGCCCTAACAAAACTAACTCGATTACATGATGAATCTCATCCAACTCCTCACCAGCCAGCGAGCCTACGAAGGAATTACTCACTCCCGGTGGGGAGCATCATGGAATTTGCGATGGAGATAGGTTGGTGATGACGAAGAACGAAAATCCCCCTCTCCGGAGCCCCAAACAGACTCCAGATCTACCCTCCCGAGGAAGAACAGGGCTTGGCGGCGGCTCCCTCTTATGGATCACGATAATTCTTCCTTCCTGATTTTTTTCTGGAAATATGTGATTTTATAGTATTAGGGGGGTCATTTGCGGGGCCACCAGGTGGGTACAACCCACCTGGGCGTGCTAGGAGAGGGGGCGTGCCCTGGTGGGTTGTGCCCACCCAGGTGCCCCTCTCCAGCAGGTCTTGGCTCCAGAAATTCTTATTATTGATATAAAAAATCCTCACAAAGTTTCGTTCCATTCCGAGAACTTTTATTTTTGCACAAAAACAACACCATGGTAGTTCTGCTGAAAACAACGTCAGTCCGGGGTTAGTTTCATTCAAATCATGCAAATTCGAGTACAAAACAAGAGGAAAAGCGTGATAAAAAGTATATACGTTGGAGAAGTATCAATGCCCACCTGGTGGCCCCGCTGACTCTCTCTCCGACGCTATAAAATCCTATTTTTTGGAGAAAAAATCAGGGAGAAAGAATTATCGCGTTTCATGAGACGGAGCCGCCGCCCCCTCCTGTTCTTCATCGGGAGGCCACATCTGGAGTTCGTTTGGGACACAAGAGACTCTTTGTTATTTGGTTGCAGGGTTGTTTGAGAGAGACCATCTTCATCCTACGCTCCCACGGATTGATAAACCTTAGGTCATCCACTTGAGGGAAATTTGCTACTGTCCTACAAACCTCTGCACTTGGAGGCCCAATAACGTCTACAAGAAGAAGGTTGCATAGTAGACATCAATGGAGAGTAAAATGAAAATCAGGCGGAATTGTTGTATCTTTTTTGTACCCAACAACTTAGGGGTAAGACGAGCTACATCAAGAGAGCCATCGTTGAATGCCTCAAAAAGATGCATGTTATCAGGTTTATCAAAACCGCAGCAACACTGGCAGAACTTTGTGGGAATGTTGTCAGGACCCGAAGCCCTGTTACTATCCATCCCAAAAAGAGTAGTTTTAACCTCGATTTTTGAAAAGGCTCCCATTAAAAATTCACTATCAACTTCTGTCAGTTTCTCATGATCACCCCAGGTATTATGGGACAGGTGAAACAAGTTCCCGAGGGTCGGGTGATACGTCCATTTTGCATCATGCTTTTATATCGATATTTACTGCATTATGGGCTGTTATTTCACGTTATGTCACAATACTTATGGCTATTCTCTCTTATTTTACAAGGTTTACATGAAGGGGGAGAATGCCGACAGTTGGAATTCTGGGCTAGAAAAGGAGCAAATATTGAAGGCCTATTCTGCGCAACTCCAAAAGTCCTGAAACTCCACGGAACACCTTAAAATAAATAAAGAAAAATCGTCGCCAAAGATGAAGGCCAGGGGGCCCACACCCTGCTCACGAGGGTGGGGGGGGGGCGCCCCCCACCCTGGGCGCGCCCCCCTACCTCGTGGTCCCCTGGTGGCTCTCCGACATCCATCTTCTCCCATATTAAGTTTTTTGACGAGAAAAAAATAGAAGAGAACCTTTCGGGACGAGACTCCGCCACCACGAGGCGGAACCTTGGCGGAACCAATCTAGGGCTCCGGCAGAGCTGTTCTGCCGGGGACACTTCCCTCTGGGAGGGGGCAATCATCACCATCGTCATCACCAATGCTCCTCTCATCGGGAGAGGGCAATCTCCATCAACATCTTCACCAGCACCATCTCATCTCCAAACCCTAGTTCATCTCTTGTATCCAATTCTTGTCTCCAAGTCCAGGATTGGTGCTAGTAGGTTGCTAGCAGTGTTGATTACTCCTTGTAGTTGATGCTAGTTGGTTTATTTGGTGGAAGATCATATGTTCAGATCCTATATGCACATTATTACCCCTCTGATTATGAACATGAATATGCTTTGTGAGTAGTTACGTTTGTTCATGAGGACAAGGGAGAAGTCTTGCTATTAGTAGTCATGTGAATTTGGTATTCATTTGATATTTTGATAAGATGTATGTTGTCTAACCTCTAGTGGTGTTATGTGAATGTCGACTACATAACACTTCACCATTATTTGGGCCTAGAGGAAGGCATTGGGAAGTAAATAGATGATGGGTTGCTAGAGTGACAGAAGCTTAAACCCTAGTTTATGCGTTGCTTCATAAGGGGCTGATTTGGATCCAAATGTTTCATGCTATGGTTAGGTTTATCTTAATACTTTTGTTGTAGTTGCGGATGCTTGCAATAGAGGTTAATCATAAGTGGGATGCTTGTCCAAGTAAGGGCAGTACCCAAGCACCGGTCCACCCACATATCAAATTATCAAAGTATCGAACGCGAATCATATGAGCGTGATGAAAACTAGCTTGTCAATATTCTCATGTGTCCTCGGGAGCGCTTTTCCTATTATAAGAGTTTGTCCAGGGTTGTCCTTTGCTACAAAAAGGACTGGGCCATCTTGCTGCACTTTATTTACTTTTGTTACTTGTTGCTCGTTACAATTTATCCTATCACAAAACTATCTTTACCACTTATTTCAGTACTAGGGTACCTTGCTGAAAACCGCTTATCATTTCCTTCTGCTCCTCGTTGGGTTTGACACTCTTACTTATCGAAGGACTACGATAGATCCCCTATACTTGTGGGTTATCAAGACTCTTTTCTGGCGCCGTTGCCGGGGAGTGAAGCGCCTTTGGTAGGTGGAATTTGGTAAGGAAAATTTTATTTAGTGTACTGAAATTTTCTGTCACTTGTTACTATGGAAAGTAATTGTCTGAGGGGCTTGTTCGGGGTATCTTCACCCCGTCCGGTTGAGCCAAGAGTTGCTCCTCAACCTACTGAACCTACTGAATCTATTGAAAATGAAACTGCTTTTCAGATTCCTTCAGGTATGATGGAAAAACTGCTAGCTAACACTTTTGCAGGAGATGGAACAAAGCATCCTAACGAACATCTATGCTTTGTGGATGATATTTGTGGACTATTTGAGCTTGCAGGTATACCCGATGATGTTGTTAAGAGGAAGGCTTTCCCTTTATCTTTGGAGGGAGACGCATTGACATGGTATAGGCTATGTGATGATAGGAGATCATGGAACTATAAAAGATTGAAATTGGAATTTCATCAAAAGTATTATCCTATGGATCTTGTTCATCGTGATCGCAATTATATATATAATTTTTGGCCTCGCGAAGGAGAAAGCATCGCTCAAGCTTGTGGGAGGCTTAAATCAATGTTATATTCATGCCCCAATCATGAGCTCTCAAAATTGACAATTCTCCAGAGTTTTTATGCTCGGCTTTCTGATAATAATCACACCATGCTCGATACTTCTTGTGCTGGCTCTTTTATGGTGAAGTCTATTGAATTTGGATGGAATTTATTGGATAGAATTAAACGCAACTCTGAAGATTGGGACCTCGACGAAAGTAAGGAGTCAGGTATGACACCTAAGTTTGATTGTGTTAAATCTTTTATGGATACTGATATTTTCTGTAAGTTTAGCACTAAATATGGACTTGACTCTGAGATAGTAGCTTCTTTCTGTGAATCTTTTGCTACTTATGTTGATCTCCCCAAGGAGAAGTGGTTTAAATATCATCCTCCCATAGAAGTAAAAGTAGCTGCACCTATTAAAGTTGAAGAAAAGATTGTCACTTATAATGATCCTATTGTTCCTACTTCTTATGTTGAGAAACCCCCTTTCCCTGTTAGAATGAAGGATCATGCTAAAGCTTCAACTGTTGTTTGTAAAAGCAATACTAGGACTTACACACCTCATGAGCAAGTCAAAGTAGAACCCAGTATTGCTATTGTTAAAGATCTCTTGTCTGATAATATTGATGGGCATGTTATTCAATTCACTGGTGAAACTGCTAGAATTGCTAAACCCTGTGATAGAGATAAACATAGACCTGTGGTAGGCGTGCCTGTTATTTCTGTTAAAATAGGAGATCATTGTTATCATGGCTTATGTGATATGGGTGCTAGTGCTAGTGTTATACCCATTGGCTTATACAAAGAAATTATGCATGAGATTGCACTTGCTGAGTTAGAAGAAATTGATGTTACAATTAAACTTGCCAATAGAGATACTATATCTCCAATGGGAATTGTTAGACATGTTGAAGTCTTGTGTGGGAAAACCAAATATCCCGCTGATTTTCTTATTCTTGGTTCTCCACAAGATAGCTTTTGTCCCATTATATTTGGTAGACCCTTCTTGCGTACTGTTAATGCTATGATAGATTGCGAAAAGAATGTTGTTACTGTTGGCTTGGATGATATGGTTCATGAGTTTAATTTCTCTAAATTTAGTAAACAACATCGTGAGGAAGAATTGCCTAGTAAGGATGAAATTATTGCTCTTGCTTCTATTGATGTACCTCCTAGTGATCCTTTAGAACACTATTTTCTAGACCATGAAAATGATATGTTCATGAATGAAAGAAGGGAAATAGATGAAGTATTCTTTAAACAGGAACCTATTCTTCAGCACAATTTTCCTGTTGAAATCCTAGGGGATCCTCCTCCACCCAAGGGTGATCCCGTGTTTGAGCTTAAACCGTTGCCTGATAATCTTAAATATGCTTATCTTGATGAAAAGAAAATATATCCTGTCATTATTAGCGCTAACCTTTCAGAGCATTAAGAAGAAAGATTATTGAAAAATCTGAAGAAGCATCGTACCACTATAGGATATACTCTAGATGATCTTAAGGGCATCAGTCCCACTCTATGTCAACATAAAATAAATTTGGAAGCGGATGCCAAACCGGTTCGTGATCCTCAACGACGTTTGAATCCTAACATGAAAGAAGTGGTAAGAAAAGAAATACTCAAGCTTCTGGAGGCAGGTATAATTTATCCCGTTGCTGATAGTCAGTGGGTAAGTCCTATCCATTGTGTCCCTAAGAAGGGAGGTATTACTGTTGTCCCTAATGATAAAGCTGAATTGATTCCGCAAAGAATTATCACAGGTTATAGGATGGTAATTGATTTACGCAAATTAAATAAGGCTACTAAGAAAGATCATTACCCCTTACCTTTTATTGATCAAATGCAAGAATGATTATGCAAACATACACATTATTGCTTTCTAGATGGTTATTCTGGTTTTTCTCAAATACCTGTGTCGGCTAAAGATCAATCAAAGACTACTTTTACATGCCCTTTTGGTACTTTTGCTTATAGACGTATGCCTTTTGGTTTATGTAATGCACCTGCTACCTTTCAAAGATGCATGATGGCTATATTCTCTGACTTTTGCGAGAAAATTTGTGAGGTTTTCATGGACGACTTTTCCGTCTATGGTTCCTCTTTTGATGATTGCTTGAGCAATCTTGCTCGAGTTTTGTAGAGATGTGAAGAAACTAATCTTGTCTTGAATTGGGAAAAGTGCCACTTTATGGTGAATGAAGGTATTGTCTTGGGGCACAAAGTTTCTGAAAGAGGTATTGAAGTTGATAAAGCCAAGGTTGATGCTATTGAAAAGATGCCATGTCCCAAGGACATCAAAGGTATAAGAAGTTTCCTTGGTCACGCCGGATTTTATAGGAGGTTCATCAAGGACTTCTCAAAAATCTCTCGGCCTCTGACTAATTTATTACAAAAAGATGTACCATTTGTCTTTGATGATGATTGTGTAGAAGCATTTGAAATACTTAAGAAAGCATTAGTCTCTGCACCTGTTGTTCAGCCACCTGATTGGAATTTACCCTTTGAAATTATGTGTGATGCTAGTGATTATGATGTAGGTGTTGTTCTAGGGCAAAGAGTTGATAAGAAATTGAATGTTATCCATTATGCTAGTAAGACTCTAGACAATGCTCAAAGAAATTATGCTACTACCGAAAAGGAACTTTTAGCGGTTGTATTTGCTTGTGATAAATTCAGACCCTATATTGTTGACTCTAGGGTAACTATTCATACAGATCATGCTGCTATTAAACATCTTATGGAAAAGAAAGATGCAAAACCTAGACTCATTAGATGGGTTCTCTTGCTTCAAGAATTTGATTTACATATTGTTGATAGAAAAGGAGCTGAGAACCCCGTTGCAGACAACTTGTCTAGGCTAGAGAATGTTCTTGATGACCCACTACCTATTGATGATAGCTTTCCTGATGAGCAATTAAATGTCATAAGTACTTCTCGCGGCACTCCATGGTATGCTAATTATGCTAATTATATTGTTGCTAAATTTATACCGCCTAGCTTCACATACCAACAAAAGAAAAAGTTTTTCTATGACTTGCGACATTACTTTTGGGATGACCCACATCTTTATAAAGAAGGAGTAGATGGTGTTATTAGACGTTGTGTACCTGAGCATGAACAGGAACAGATCCTACTCAAGTGTCACTCCGAGGCTTATGGAGGACACCACGCTAGAGATAGAACTGCACATAAGGTATTGCAATCCGGCTTTTATTGGCCTACTCTCTTCAAGGATGCCCGTAAGTTTGTTTTATCTTGCGATGAATGTCAAAGAATTGGTAATATCAGTAGGCGTCAAGAAATGCCTATGAATTATTCACTTGTTATTGAGCCATTTGATGTTTGGGGCTTTGATTATATGGGACCTTTTCCTGCCTCTAATGGTTACACTCATATTCTAGTTGCTGTTGATTATGTTACTTAGTGGGTAGAAGCTATTCCAACTAGTAGTGCTGATCATAACACTTCTATTAAAATGCTTAAGGAAGTTATTTTTCCGAGGTTTGGAGTCCCTAGATACTTAATGACTGATGGTGGTTCACACTTTATTCATGGTGCTTTCCCTAAGATGCTTGCTAAATATGACGTTAATCATAGAATTGCATCTCCATATCACCCACAGTCTAGTGGTCAGGTAGAATTGAGCAATAGAGAGCTCAAATTAATTTTGCAAAAGACTATCAATAGGTCTAGAAAGAATTGGTCCAAGAAACTGAATGATGCATTATGGGCCTATAGAACTGCATACAAAAATCCTATGGGTATGTCTCCGTATAAAATGGTTTATGGAAAAGCTTGTCATTTACCTCTCAAATTAGAACATAAGGCATATTGGGCTATTAAAGAGCTCAACTACGATTTCAAACTTGCCGATGAGAAGAGGTTATTTGATATTAGCTCACTTGATGAATGGAGAACCCAAGCTTATGAAAATGCCAAGTTGTTCAAAGAGAAAGTTAAAAGATGGCATAACAAAAGGATACAAAAGTGTGAGTTTAATGTAGGTGATTATGTATTGCTAATTTGCTATACAACTCTCGTTTAAGATTTTTTGCAGGAAAACTTCTCTCCAAATGGGAAGGTCCCTACGTTATCGAGGAGGTCTATCGCTCCGGTGCCATAAAAATCAACAACTTCGCAGGCACAAATCCGGAGGTGGTAAACGGTCAAAGGATCAAACACTATATCTCAGGTAATCCTATAAATGTTGAAACTAATATTATTGAAACCGTAACCCCGGAGGAGTACATAAGGGACACTTTCTAGAATGTTCCAGACTCTGAAAAGGAATAGGTATGTGGTACGGTAAGTAAACCGACTCCAAAACAATTTTAAAAGCAATATTTCTCCGCTTTGGAATATTTAGAAAAATAGAAAAATAAGTAGCAGTCCGGGAGGACACGAGGCCTCCACGAGGGTGGAGGGCGTGCCCTACCCCCCTGGGCATGCCCCCCTACCTCGTCAGCACCTCGTGCACCCTCCGGACTCCATTTCCTTGCACGATACGTATTTTGGTCGGTAAAAATTCATTATATATACTCCCGAAGGTTTTGACTCTCGTATCACGCAAATCTCTCCTATTCTTGTTTCGAGTTGTTGCTGCTGCAGATTAGAGCAAGATGTCCTCCCAAGACTCGGAGGGAGAGAGCTACATGGCTGATTATATTGCAAATCCAAAAGTCTATGGGGATGCGGAGCATTATGGCTGGACCACGGAGGAAGAAGAAGACTATGATCCAAAGAGGAAGGAGGAAACAAGTTCCAACGAAGAGGACTATCCCCTACCTCAACCTGGTGATATGCATGTGGAGTTCAAGAAATCAAGCCTCCCTAAGGTCCAATCTATCCCACCTCGTTTTTCGCAGGACAACAAGGCAGCACTATGCAAAAAGATAATGAAAACTTGAGCTCGAGAATGAGGATCTAAGGGAGGAAAATTTTAGCCTCAGATGCAAGCTGGAGAAGAAAAATGCAACACCTCCATCACCTCCGAGGAAATAATCACCTGGGTATGGGCACTCCCCTTGGCAACTGCCAAGCTTGGGGGGAGGTGCCCTGGTATCGTATCACCATCACAACTCCTATCTTTACCGTTTTTCTTAGTTCGATCCTATTAATAGTATCTTGATTTAGTAGAATAAAGTCATGGCATGATCTAGCTTTGAGTTTTGCTTTATGATCCTTCTTTGTAATCGAGTCTGTGAGCTATATAATAAAGATTAGTGTTGAGTCAAGGGCTTGAGTATTTTTCCATGATCTTGGGTGATTAGAAGAAAAAGATTAAAAAGAATCAAAGAGTTCGTATTGATCTTAGTGAAAGTAATGACTTCACATAGAAAAAGTATGATGATTAAAAGTTGTTGGGAGTTGGAAAATATAGCTTTGGTCATCGTTGCAACTAATAGGAAGTAATAAGGAAAGAGAGCTTTCACATATAGATATATTATCATTGACATCTTTTATGATTGGGAGCACTCATTAAAATATGACATGCTAAAGAGTTGAGGTTGGACAAGGAAGACAACATAATGAGTTATGTTTTCTTACATCTGAGATAAAGTATGTTGTCATGGTTCCTCCATCGTGTTGAGTTTGCCTTTCCCCCTCATGCTAGCCAATTCTCAGCACTAAGTAGAAATACTACTTGTGTTTCCAAATACCCTTAAACCAGTTTTGCCATGAGAGTCCACCATATCTACCTATGGATTGAGTAAGATCCTTAAAGTAAGTTGTCATCGGTGCAAGCAATAAAAATTGCTCTCTAAATATGCATGACTTATTAGTGCAGAGAAATAAGCTTTGTACGAACTTGTTATGGACACAATAAAAGTGACGGACTGCATAATAAAGGTTCACATGCAAGGGGTAATATAAAGTGACGTTCTTTTGCATTAAGATTTTGTGCATCAACCCTAAACGCGCATGACAACCTCTGCTTCCCTCTGCGAAGGGCCTATCTTCTATTATTATCCTCTACCTTATGCAAGAGTCACGGTGATCTTCACCTTTCCCTTTTATTTTTATCCTTTGGCAAGCTCAGCATGTTGGAAAGAACATGATATATATATCTAATTGGATGTGGGGGAGCATGAATTATTATTGTTGACATTACCCTTGAGGTAAAAGGTTGTGGGGCAAAACTATAAGCCCCTATCTTTCTCTGTGTCCGATTAAAACTCCGTAACCACAAGTATCGCGTGAGTGTTAGCAATTATGAAGGACTAAGTGATAGTTGAGTATGTGGACTTGCTTTTAAGCTCTGACATAGACTCTTTCCGATGTTATGATAAATTGCAATTGTTTCAATGACTGAGGGTATAATTTTTGGTGCTCAATAAGGTTTATGATTCATATTTTGGCTTTGTGAAAAGATCACCACTTGAACATAAGTAATCATATGACAAATTATATATATATGTTGATGTTATGAAATAATCATGATGCCTTCATGTCCGTATTTTACTTTTATCGATGCCTCTACCTCTAAATATGAGGACATATTTATTGTTATCGGCTTTTCGCTTGAGGACAAGCGAGGTCTAAGCTTGGGGGAGTTGATACGTCCATTTTGCATCATGCTTTTATATCGATATTTATTGCATTATGGGCTGTTATTTCACGTTATGTCACAATACTTATGGCTATTCTCTCTTATTTTACAAGGTTTACATGAAGGGGGAGAATGCCGGCAGCTGGAATTCTGGGCTGGAAAAGGAGCAAATATTGAAGGCCTATTCTGCGCAACTCCAAAAGTCCTGAAACTCCACGGAACACCTTCAAATAAATAAAGAAAAATCCTCGCCAAAGATGAAGGCCAGGGGGGCCACACCCTGCTCACGAGGGCGGGGGGCGCCCCCTCCCCCCCTGGGCGCGCCCCCCTACCTCGTGGGCCCCCTGGTGGCTCTCCGACGTCCATCTTCTCCCATATGAAGTCTTTCGATGAGAAAAAAATAGAAGAGAACCTTTCGGGATGAGACTCCGCCGCCACGAGGCAGAACCAATCTAGGGCTCCGGCAGAGCTGTTCTGCCGGGGATAATTCCCTCCGGGAGGGGGAAATCATCACCATCGTCATCACCAACGCTCCTCTCATCGGGAGAGGGCAATCTCCATAAACATCTTCACCAGCACCATCTCATCTCCAAACCCTAGTTCATCTCTTGTATCCAATGTTTGTCTCCATGTCCGGGATTGGTGCTAGTAGGTTGCTAGTAGTGTTGATTACTCCTTGTAGTTGATGCTAGTTGGTTTATTTGGTGGAAGATCATATGTTCAGATCCTATATGCACATTATTACCCCTCTGATTATGAACATGAATATGCTTTGTGAGTAGTTACGTTTGTTCCTGAGGACAAGGGAGAAGTCTTGCTATTAGTAGTCATGTGAATTTGGTATTCGTTTGATATTTTGATAAGATGTATGTTGTCTAACCTCTAGTGGTGTTATGTGAACGTCGACTACATAACACTTCACCATTATTTGGGCCTAGAGGAATGCATTGGGAAGTAATAAGTAGATGATGGGTTGCTAGAATGACAGAAGCTTAAACCCTAGTTTATGCATTGCTTCGTAAGGGGCTGATTTGGATCCATATGTTTCATGCTATGGTTAGGTTTACCTTAATACTTTTGTTGCAGTTGCGGATGCTTGCAATAGAGGTTAATCATAAGTGGGATGCTTTTCCAAGTAAGGGCAGTACCCAAGCACCGGTCCACCCACATATCAAATTATCAAAGTACCGAACGCGAATCATATGAGCGTGATAAAAACTAGCTTGACGATATTCCCATGTGTCCTCGGGAGGGCTTTTCCTATTATAAGAGTTTGTCCAGGCTTGTCCTTTGCTACAAAAAGGACTGGGCCATCTTGTTGCACTTTATTTACTTTTGTTACTTGTTGCTCGTTACAATTTATCCTATCACAAAACTATCTGTTACCACTTATTTCAGTACTTGCAGAGAATACCTTGCTGAAAACTGCTTATCATTTCCTTCTGCTCCTCGTTGGGTTCGACACTCTTACTTATCGAAAGGACTACGTTAGATCCCCTATACTTGCGGGTCATCATCGGGCCAAAGAGTTCGTTGTAATACGAAGTAGCATCGTTGAAGCGGGTTTCTGTCCCCTCAATGGTCACCTCACCATTGGTAAAGGAGTGGATGGTATTTTTACATTTTCTACCATTCAAAATACGATGATAATATGTCGTATTTTGGTCCCCTTCGATAACCATCGCTTGCTAGATTGTTGGAGCCAAAACAACTCCTCGTTATTAAGAATCTCGTTGAGTTCGGAGAGAAGTGAAGCCCTTCGACAACAAAGATCAACATCAACAGGACCCACTTCCTTAATTCTTTCAATCTCCTTCGATTCTAGTTTGATTTCCTTTTTCCTTTTTTTCGCATGAACAAAAGCATTCGAGCCCCAGCCTTTGAAGAACTTTTTGATTCTTTTACATTTGATATTCAAAATGTCAAGTAGATCTCTCTGGTCTAACTAGTTTCTCCCAAATTCCCTTGGCCAAAGGAAGGAATTCCTCATTTTTGAGCCAACTAAGTTCAGGAAAAATATCTTTTCTTAGGAGGCCTAGGTTTCGAGGCATTCGATGAGAGCAGTAAGGGGTTGTGCTCTGAATTGTCTCTGACGAACTTATGTACTCCCTCCAGTCCTTTTTAGTGTTTATATAAGTTTTGTCCGGAGTCAATGTATCTCTAGTTTGACCAAACTTATAGAAAAAAGCATCAACGTTCACAAGGGCAAACGTATATTGTTAGATTCATTATGAAATGTAGTTTCATAGTATACATATTTGGCGTAGTAGATGTTGATACTTTTTAATATAAATTTGGTCAAACTTTGCTAAGTTTGACTTGACACAAATCTAATATGCGGAGTAAAAATGACCGGATGGAGTACCATGACAAGGGGGAAAGGATCTTCCCATTCATAGCGCATACGGACTCTATCTAGTTTTTCCGAAGTAGGGTGCGGTTGTTTATTAGACCACATGTACTTGCCCCCATTAAGATGAATTTCTCTCAAATTCATAGCATTAATAACTGAATTGAACTTGTCAACATATTAAGAATGTGCCATTTTTTTATTTTTATCTTCACAACCTCTCAATATGTTAAAGTCACCACCCACTATGTAAGGTATAGTGGGTGGCGACTTTAACAGGATGCTGGAGCATATGGAAGCACAGAAATGGCATCATCTTTGATAACAATGATAGAGACTTATTGCACTGCATTGCATGTTTCAAATAACATTATACTCCCTCCATTCCCTTATACAAGGCCAAAAACTCAAATTACAGGTACCAAGGTAAAATTTAATGATTGCTTTGCAAACCAACTTTTCTTCTCGTTAACCGGGATTATTAATACGCATGCATGCATGCAACAAAGAAATGAGAAGGAAGTAGCACAATATCATTATGACTACATGCATGCAAGTATTAAACAAGTTGGTAGTACGAGAAAACATCATTAAATTTTGCCTCAGTTACTATTAGTGGCATTGTATAGATGCAAAATGTATTTTTCATAGTGGCCTTTTATAAGGGAATGGAGGGAGTAGTACTGTCGTCAAAAGAGCCAAACCTAGCCTAAAGGTTGGGATGCAATCATGGCTAGACATATTGTAATCTCTTTTATGTTATAGCCACTCTATGTACAGTACCATGTACCCCCCTCCCCCTCACCGATTAATGAGAAAATAGAGTTAAAGTAGGGAGTTTTTTCCCTACTGTGTTTGCTCAAAAAAAATATGTAAGATATAGTTATATTAGAGCAAAAGGAGGCCATTCCAGCAAGGAAATCGTCTCTGTTTTCATCATGGGACGCCCTATACAGCTATACACCACCGGAAGGGCCAAGAGTTCACACTCACATTGTAGACAGTAACTTGCAAAAATAAAGTGAAATATTGCGCATGTGTCGCTCCCTAGAGCAACGCGGGGCCTCAATGTACTCCCTCCCTTCCGGTTTTGGCTTATCTCAAAATTTCAGTTTTATCATTTTATTAGTCTTCAATTGATTGTTCCCCATCACATGTTCAGATTTCAAGGTACATTAAATTGTTGCATGCAAGGATTAAGGCCGGTCACAATGGGCAAGAACATAAGCTAGTAACTTACACACTTCTCTAGACTATGTTACTACCTCCATAGTGGGTAGGAATATCTATGTAGTGTCATGCAACGATGTATTTATTAGGTTATAGACTCATTGTTTCTTGAAGTGTGTGATGTTCCGGTAACTTAGCTAGTTACCACAAGCACCTCTCTCTTCATTAAATATGTGCCACATGAGCAAAGTTGTATTGGAGTGTCTGATGTTACTCCTAAGTTCCTCCCCATTGTGACCAGTCTAAGACTAGTCATAGTGGGAGTAACATAGGTAGTAACATAGATGTCACATAAGCAAAAATATTGATATGGCAAGTAGTTAATGAGGAGAGAGGCAAATAGAGTAACCTAATATGTTACCATCACATAGCGCTTTTCAATGCAAAATGAGTCTACAAGACAATAAATGAACATGTGCATGTTACTACACATATGACACTTCCCACTATAAGGGTAGTATAGAGTAGTAACGTATGCATGTTACTACTCTAAGTTACTCCCCACTATGACCAGCCTAAGGGAACCAAATTTGACCATTGCATGTAGAAGTTGTTGGACATTTATTATTCTTTCATGCATGAGTTGCAATTAATGCGTTGGTAAATATAATTTTTTTTAAACGAGCACATATTTTTGCAAACTACAAAAACCATTCCATCACTCATATTCAATATTGGTTGGTGAGATTTTTGAATCATTGAGCCCTATAAACTAGAAGAAGGGTAGTATTATTTAGTGCTCAGAAAACAAAGTGATGCACCTCGGATTTGCAGAATAGATCACTTCATATTCTCCTACCGCAGAGATTTTTTCGCGAATATGCAAAAAAAATTGCGTATAATTGCATTGATAGGAGAAGGTAATACAAGAGTGTTGCTATCGCCACCCAAAATACGCGTACACAAACGAATGACGTGCACATTTGGCTGGATTGCGGCCAAGAGGCCGCCCTATGTTACATAAGACCTATATCTCAGGAATGATGGAGTTCAGGCCGCTAGTGCTGGCATAGCTGAGCCTCATCTTGGACGTGCATGGTAAGCCGAGGCACAGAGGGTAGCTTTGTTTTTCGCAAGATAAATATCAAATTTATCTGCATTGGCGTTTTAAGTGCGGGCGTGCCAGTATACAACTGTATACAAATTCAATACTTCAAATACACGGAAATAGGAGACTCACACTTTATGGAATTATCAAAGGATTTCCTATTTGTATTTCACATGTATGTTCCATATTGTGCCTGAATATATATCTGATTGAGACGATTGTGAAAGTCCTTAATTCCTGGAACCTCGAAAGATTTCCAGTTAATTACATCTGCAAGTCTACACTCGCATAATACCTTCGATTAAGCTACATCAAATGGTCATTTATATTTATAATCTCTAGCTCACGCCTTCACAATGATATGCATGGAAATAAAAGAAACCATCAAAGCACACACAACGAACACACATTTTAACGTGGAAAACCCATGTCGGGTAAAAAAATCATGGTGGCACGAAGGCCAAATCCATTATGTGAAATGTTTACATGTGAGGGCATTACAACATCTCTTTAAATCGGGATAAGCCTTTGTAAAATGCTCTGGACCAAAATCGCCTTGCTAACAAATGTAGTCACTTGTCCATGAATCAGTAATCGAATGTTTTATATGAAGCCTTGGAATAGTTATTCAGCCTTGTCGGTCACGAACCATGTATGTGAAGCCTCGTCGGTCATGACACAAACTCATCGGTCAGGGAAGAGAGTATGTCTTCTTGTGACGAACCGCTTGATTTGAGTCACGGCTCTATAAATCGTTGAGGATGGTGTCTTATTTATTCCAATGTAGATGGCCATGTCTCGGTTTGATCAATTATGAAATCATCCCTTGTATGCCACATGATAGAAAACTTTGTCAACCACCCTGATGTATACTTGTGTTGACTAGTTTTTGACAACGACATTGAAATATTCGCGGCGACGATTGGAGTGCCAGGTAGAACCATAGGATGCCATAAATCTCTTTTTTCAAACCGGATCGCGACACATCCGCGGCGGCGTAGAGTTGCGAGAGGCCATAAATCTCTCTTCTTCATACTGACACACAACATCTGCAGGCCATAAATCTCGTTTTTGTATCGGATAAATATATATCCGCGGCGACGATTTGATCGCCATGTCGATCCGCTAGATGTCATCACTCTTTTATTTCCATATTGGATAAACCTACATCTGCAGGAACGATTTGATCATCATATAGAGCCGCGAGATGTCATCGCTCCTTTTTCCACATCTGATCAACACACATTCGCGGCGACGATTAGATCGTCATGTAGAGCCGCTAAAGGTCATCACTCTCTTTTTTCATATAGGATCAACACACATCCGTGGCGACGATTAGATCGCCATGTAGAGTATATAACATCCGCGGCGGCGATTGGAGCGTCAGGTAGAGCCGCGAGATCTCATCACTTTCCTTTTCCATACTAGATCATTATACATCAGTGACGGCAATTGGTGCGCCATGTAGAGCCACGAGATGTCACAACTCATATTTTGTAGATCGAAGTGTAGAATGCCCGCGACGATAATTAGATCGTCAGGTTGAGCCGCGAGACGCCACCAACCTGCAGCGAGAGAAGAAAAGAAAAGAAATGGAATAACCGCATGTTACCTTCATGCGATTAGCTCACCGGCTACTGCCATCAGTCTGAGCCTTGAAGTAAGTCACCGAGTGAAGGTTGAAAGTAGTGGTGTTGGGATTGGAAGTGTAGGTAGATGTGTGTGTATGGCACTGGTGGCGGCGGCATGGATGTTGTGGGAAGTGATGCGTCGTCGCCGTTGGCAGCGGCCCAAGAACTCCAACCCCCGGTCCTCTCCACGCATCTCATGATTATATCTGTATCCCGTATGGCTTATCCTGGAGTAGATTCAACGGCCACTGACCAACAGCTTCCTCCGCATCTGTGGTGGAACTCCTGGATATCACGCATGCATACTTATCCAACTAAACGAACTCCACAAGTTCAAATCAACTCCGCTAACGGCTGTCACGTGTGCATGCATCTAAACATGCATGTGCACGTAGTAGCAAATGGTCCAAGTAATCCAGCACGTACCAATCAATCCACCATGTGTACTTATTATTCCTCTTAGCTATGGGTCCCACTTATAATCTTTCTTTAGAGAAAGCTGTCATCTACTAATCCACGTAAAATTCTAAGATGTCTCGCGCGTGTGTGTTCTCAATTTTTGATTGTCACCACCCATGTACATCACTATAATTTCTTTTTAACTTGGCAAATGAGAACCATGTTGATATTATTTTCAAACTTCCAATTACGATTTGAAATTTGTAAGCTTGCAAAACCATGACAAATTATCATCCAACAAGCTTGGCGTCGAAGGTGCACGCATTGCGTGCCTTCCAGATTGACCATGTGGTGAGGATGATCAAGGTGGAATGGCCCTTATGTTGGCCAGTCGGTGACGCATCAAGCTCCGCAGCCCACCACTCCGGGAGCCGACACCGGCGTCGGGTGGACGGGTGCACCAGGCCAACATGTTGTGCCACACTTGACAGGCGAAGGGGCAGTCGACGAGCAGGTGGTGTATCGTCTCGGGCTGCTGGTCGCACATAACGCAATCGGGAGCATGCGGTAGACCACGACAAAGGAGGCGGTCCGCCGTCCAGCAACGATCTTGCTGCGCCGGCCAAATGAAGAACGTGGATCGCAACGGTCCTCACGATCGCCGAATAAGGTGAATCCTAACTGGTTGCATGCGCAGCGTACACTAGTGCAGAACCGGCCTTTAGTGCCGGTTCGTAACGGCCTTTAGTGTCGGTTTGACAACCGGCACTAAAGAGTGGGGACTAAAGCCCCCCCCCCCCCTTAGTACCGGTTCGTCACGAACCGGCGTTAAAGTGCCACTACGTGGCACGAGCCAGACTCGGGTGCGCGTAGGGCATTAGTACCGGTTGGTAACACCAACCGATACTAAATATTTGGGGTGGTTTTTGATTTATTTTCCATTCAATTTTTTTTGTTTGCTGGTATTTCACGATACTACAAATTGTACACGTTATGCATATATATAAATAGATTTTCTCGTACGTAGAACCGCATATATATATATATATCATTGAATGTCTCACAAACCAATACCATTAATTATTCACACATACACATGTATATACATATACAATTTCTCCTACATATCTTGCCTTTGGTGCCTCCGGAGCACGATGACAAGTGGTTCATGGGGGCGGTAGCGGGTAATAGTATTCTCCTTTGGGATCTATGACCTGGTCGAGCAAAAATCTGGCTATTTCCTCTTGAAGTGCTAGTATGCGCTCTGTTGGTAGGAACTTATCCCGCACCTCTCTGAACTGTTAAGAAGGAGATCAATATGCATGTGTGTTAGTTGTCTGACTAGATATCGATAATGGTGTGAATAGTGTTCTGACAAACATACCCAGTCCTGTCTTTCAAATCTGCTCCTTTCGCACGTCATCATGCGAATGTTCTCGCAAACGTAGAATGCACACAAATTATTCCCCGGCGCCTGCTTCAGGGCCTTTACGAGAATGGAATTGAATCAGATAATGATTAATCAAGCATGATAATTAATTAATGATATTGAAACAAGAATTAAAGAGATGGTAGCTAGCTAGTACTACTTAATTCCTTACCTTGGGTAGATGCCAAAACAACTTTTTTGGCCACTTGCCTGGAGTCACCTTGATGAACTTTGCCCATGCCCTGCCCGCCGGCAAAGAAAATTAATAAAGGGGTTATTAAATAGTTCATATCAGGAAATGACGAACTAATAATTAATAGGCCGAGATATAGTTAATAATGATTAAAATTACCTGTTGACTATCCCCTTCACGATGGTGTAGTCTTTATCTTCTTTAGTTAGTGAGTCCAGTAATTCAACTTTTTCTTCCTCAACTTTAATGTCTAACAAGACCTAGTGCCAACTGCATAGCACACGTTTGCATGTCTTAATTGAGCGGGCATGTGCATAAAATTAATCAATTACCGTAAACCGTATACACTTAATTATATATTAACATCTAGCTAGCTAGTAAGCAAAAACAGAATTTATAGTACAAGACAGTGTGACTCACGGGAAGTTGTAAGGAAGTAGTATATCTTCATTGCTATTGAGGCGCTTCGAGAACTCTAGCATGCTTTCCTCTACAGCAGCTTGACAACATTCAATCTTCCATATGTCCTCATTAATGGTATTTGGGTCAATGAACCCAACGCCATAGCGTCCAGCTTTTTTCATTTCATACATCTTCATCCTGCATGTAATACCACAGAAAAAGAATATAGTGAGGGTAATTACATGTAATGATTGATCAAAATTATCACTACATAACTAGCTTGAGACTTAAATTACAGAAAGAAATCACTTACACACAATAGCAACTAGCGATAGACTTGTCGAGTGCGTCTTGATTGAATAACTGAAATAGTTCTGGATACTCAATGGCCAGAGCTTTCTCATGGTAATAATGCTCATGCTTGACATTCACCATGAGGGACTCTTGATTGGAAATCTTGGTAATGTTCATGTACCATTGATGCAATTGATACATTCTCGTTGGGAGGTTCTTGACCTTGTCAGGATGGACCAATGGTTGGCCCCGGACATATTTCCATGCTATTTCCGATTCTCTAAGCGTAGGCATGGGCTCGATTTCGAGGAGTTGTCCAACAGAGATATTGAGCATTTGAGCCTGCATTATATGATCCTCCGTTATTACCACATCGCCATGCTGGGGAACGCTAACGGTTTGCCCACAATAATATTTGGCGCGTGTACTACTCCTCTCATGTGTTGTTGGCACCACAAGCGGGGGGGTCGCTTGCGCCGCCTGTTCTCCCAACTGGGGAATGGTTTTCCCGCATTTTTTGCCAGCTGCTTGTTGGCTCGAGCTCGAGTTCGCTTCCTTCTTTAGCCGTTCTCGATGTAGTTTTCTGATTTGACGCTCATAGTCCGAGTCAACAGGCTTGGGAGCTGGTTCTCTAGCCATACAAATGAAGTGGTCAATTACTTTCTCAGGCACTTTCTCCTTTGGCGGCGGTGCCGGTTTCGGTCCAAAATGGGCGTCCACTTGGGCTTGCACTATGGCTGTGTTTTGCTCCTTAGTCATGCCGTAAGGCCTCTGAGGAAGAGGAGCGAGGCTTGGACCATATTTATATCGCTTGTCTCCGCCTGTACTTCCTGAACTACCTCGACTCGTACCGCTACGCACCAAAGCTGCGGCATGTCTCTTCTATGATTGCTGAGGCGGCGGAGACGGCTGACGTGGAGTTGGACCAGGAGAAGTGGCCTGACGATGTGCCGGACTTGAAGCAGGAGGTGTGGCCTGACACGGTGCCGGACTTGAAACCGGAGAAGTGGCATGACGCTGTGCCGGACTTGAAACCGAAGGAGTCAGCTCACGCGTTCGGGGACTTGGAGGAGGTGGCGGACTTCGAGGAGGAGGAGTCTCACGCGTTCGTGGACTTGGAGGAGCGGGAGTCTGCTGACTCGGTGGCGGACTTCGAGGAGGAGTCGGCAGACGACGCGGTGTCGGTGGACTTCGAAAGATGATGCAATCCTTTCTCCATAGGATGATACAATGTATGGCCTCTCCCAGTGTGCGCTCGTCTTCAAGCGTTAGCCCCGAATATGGGTCCACCACTTCATCAACCATGACACAAGCATAGCCCTATGGAATCGGGATGCAATGGTAGGTTGCTTCGAGGGTAACTGGAAAAGCAACACCGTCCGCCACCTTCATGGATATGTTCTTCATTTTGGAGTGTAGCTCACAGTTAGTGTTCTCTATGATGTCATCCACAGGGTATGTATCCAGCAGTGTGTCGCCCGGGGCAGAACCAATGCTGCTTCTCGGCATGGATGGGACGGTGCTATCCAATGCTCGACGATCATACGCTTGCTGCTGCCGCTACTGAGACCCCCTTTCCTGGTTAAGTGAGTCGATCTGCTGTTGTTGCTGCTGGAATTTGAGTGCCAGGTCCGCATGCCTTGCTTCTAGGCCTTGAAGGCGTTCTGTGTCCTGCTTCCTCTGCTCCTCCTCTAGCTTCCTTTTCTTCTCCTCCTCCATCTTCCTTCTTGCACGGGTCTTGTAGTCCTCGTTCCATTCTGAAAAGCCCTCATACCAGGGAATAACGCCCTTGCCTCGTGTTCTTCCCGGGTGTTCAGGATTTCCCAGGGCGCGTGTAAACTCGTCGTTCTCTCTATTGGGCGTGAACACCCCCCTTCGAGCTTCTTCTATTGCGTCAATTATCTTTTGTTCGGCTCCTTTTAGATTTGCCTTCTGTGAAACTTCGCCTGTCTTCGGGTCCAACGCCCCCTCATGCGCATAGAACCAAGTTCTGCACCTGGGGGGGCCAGTTCCTAATAACTGGAGTGACCCCTACATCCTCCATCTCTTGCTCATACTTATCCTACTTAGGTAATCCCACCGCGTAGCCACCTGGACCCAGCCTATGGAACTGCGTCTTTCTTGCAGCATTTGCCTTGTTTTTCATCGATCGTTCCTTAGATAATTTTGAATCCTTGAAGGTCACGAAATCGTCCCAGTGTTCTCTTTGCTTCTCCAGTGTTCCCTTGAAATCTGGAGTCTTCCTTTCATTAGCAAGGTAGTTGGCCCATACAGTTTTCCTGTGGGTGTTGAATGCAATTGCCATCTTCTTAAGAGCAGCGGCATTGACTTTCTCCACATCTGCTTCAGTGAAATGATCTGGTAGGGTGAAATGTTCCATCAGAGATTTCACCAGGTCTTTTTTGGCTCTGTCGTCGACCCAAGTAACACCTGGACGTTTAGTCTTTGGCTCTTTCCATTCTTAAATGGAGAACGGGAGTTTGTCCTTCACAAGAACTCCGCACTGATGAGTCCACTTGTCTGCAACGTTCTTAGGCGTGAGGGGTTCGCCACTAAGTTTGATGGATTCGATGTGATACTTTACACCATCCTTCAACAATCTGCCCGGGCCTCGCTTTATCTTGCTGTCTGTAGAAGCAGATTTGCTCGATCCGGAGGGCTGAAAGAAGAAATATCGATTCATTAATATATCTTCAATAAAAAAACATGTGATGATCACCATGATGCATGCTTATATAAATATACCTCGCCAGTAGTCTTTGTTATTTGAAGATCATCATTGTCTGTGTCATCACAAACATTTTCTGTGTCATCATAATCATAGTTCATGACTTCATCAGCTCGGTCGTCGAGATCGAATATCTTTTCATCACCCTCTCTGGTATTGTTCAGATATTGGGAGCCGTCATCTTCATTCAGATCATCTAGCCTGTGAGGGCTGCGTATGATGTCGAACAATTCCTCTTCTCTCTCTCTGCCGATATTGTCCGCCATAGATTTTACTTTACTAATTAATACAGAAGAAATATAAAACAATTTAGTATTCAAATTACAATGCACGGATGCAATTAATCAATAAGGAAAAACTGAATCTCGAATACATCGTCTCGAATATATAATCTCGAATACATCATCGTCTTAATATATATAATCTCGAATACATCGTCTCGATTATTATATATCGAATACATCACTGGCTAGGTACCTAATAAAGATCGAGTACTACAGAAGAATCTAGGGCGCCACTCGCGGTTCCTGGGGCGCGGGCGGTGCACACCCAAAGAGAAGGAACCATCACAGGATCATATCTCCGGTCATCTGCCCAAAGAACCCGCCAAGTAGTGGAGAACCTGACGTCTTCCATAGGAGCCATGTAGCGATGGACGTGCTCATCTTCCTCCCTGACACGGCGATGCACCACCTCTGGCGGGGCCGGCTGCCTCTGCACCGAATGTGGCCCACGCGAACGCCACCAAAAAAGATCAGGGTCGACGGCGGGACCCGAGGTCGGGTTCCTCACCAAGCGGCGCGCCCCTCGAGGTAGCACCTCCCAGTGCCAACCCGGCGGAGCCCAGTCCTGGACATGGATCCTCTGAAGCAGGACGTCGTCGCGAACGGGTCGATGGCGAGGATGCGGGCCGGGCATATCATCGAGAACAAATACTATATGCCCGTAAAAAGTAACAATTTTTAAATGATTGGATTGTGATAACTAAAATTCTATATATATGCAAATTCTAACAATTTGACATTAATCTAATTCATCTAACTAAAACTAATTCTAACATTTCCTGATTATATAACTAACATTTCTATAACAATTCTAATATTTATATAACTAAAAAACAGAAAAATTGCTAACATTTCTATAAATATTTCTATAACTAAAAAACAAAAAACATTTATAACAATTCTACATAACTAACATTTCTAATATTTATATAACTAAAAAACAGAATAATTTCTAACATTTCTATAACTAAAAACAGAAAAAAAAATATAACAAGCAAACTAATGTGTGTGTGTGTAGTGTGTGTGTGTGTGTAGTGTGTGTGTGTGTAGTGTGTGTGTGGACATGGCGGCCGGGGCGAGCTCACCGGCGAGGCGACGACGGGGCGGTGACGACGGGGCGACGGGACGGGGCGATGACGACGGGGCGGGGCGACCGGGGCGACGGGA
>NC_041383.1:665496478-665502975 GCF_002162155.2 Triticum dicoccoides | reverse complement strand
GCGACGAGGGGCGGTGACGGCCGGGGTCAGCGACGAGCGGCGGGGGCGGCGTCGATCGGGGCAGGACGGCGCGACAACGGAGAGAGGAAACAGAGGGAAGAAACAGAGGGAAACTGAATAATTTTTTCAAGTGTTGTATATATATATGATGGACCTTTAGTACCGGTTGGAGCCACCAACCGGTAGTAAAGGTCTGTTTTGGCCAGGCCAAGCGGCGGGAAGCGCACCCCCTTTAGTACCGGGTTGTGTCTCCAACCGGTACTAAAGGGGGGGTCTTTAGTACCGGTTGGAGCCACTACCCGGTACTAAAGGGAATGCGTTGGCTGCAGGCGGTGCGCAAGTTTAGTCCCACCTCGCTAGCCGAGGGGCTACCGCACTGGTTTATAAGCCCCAGTGCGGTAGCTCTCTCGAGCTCCTCTCCTAAGCAGGCCTACTGGGCCTACCTGTCCTCTTCTGCCCAGTGGGCCTACGGGGCCTTTGCGGGCCTGCATCCTGGCCCAATTAAAGGTTGTGTTCTTAGTCGTATGCAGGCCGCTTTGGCCCAGTAGGCGGGCTTTTTTATTTTCTTAATTTTTTTGCTTTGTTTATTTTTGTTTTATTTATTTTTGAGTTGTTTTTTGTTGTATTTAGAGTTTCGTTGTGAATATTTTTGCTTTAGGTACAAAAAATTACAAACTTTCTGTTAGTGCCGGTAGTTTTCAAATTTGAATAGTTTAAATTTTGAATTATTTGAAATTTGTGTGAATCACTAGTTTGTGAATAACTTAACTTTGAAAAAAGTTTTTTCAGTGATTCTTTTTTCTTATGTTTAATATTAGTGTGTTTTATCATTATATTCAATTTGGTAATGCTTAGGTTATTTAAAAAATGAAATGCCTTTGTAACAGTTCAGTTTTCATCGGAAACCCTGATACTTCGAAAGAGATTGTCCATTTTGTACACGAAGTGTATCCAGTTTTTGCCGTAACCCTCTCTACTTTTTTGCACATGCTATTTGTATGAAATTATGATACCATGCCAACTTTCAACCTTTTCTGAGTTCATTTGAAATGCTTTTCAATTTCAGGGTCATTTAGCTGGAAAAAATCAGTAAATGCATGAAAAGAATTTGTTTGCACATAAAATTTCTTCGCGTTTCAAATGCCAAAACACATAACTACCCTAACTATTACAGACATTCCCTCTTGGGTGTGAAACACAGAAGAAAGTGATGATAGTGAAGCCGATCACGTCCCAGATCTTTGGGTGTGAAACTTTTTCTTCGCGTGTGTCCATTTGCGCCGTAGCCATGGAAAATCTTCATCATTTAACTGGATGCTCGGGTCAATATTCACTGTGAATGGAGCAATTTCATCAAACTTTTCATAATCTTCTGACATGTCTATCTTGTCATCCACTCCCACGATGTTTCTTTTTCCTGAAAGAACTATGTGGCGCTTTGGCTCGTCGTATGATCCATTCGCTTCCTTATCTTTTCTTTTTCTCGACCTGGTAGACATGTCTTTCACATAAAAAACCTGCGCCACATCATTGGCTAGGACGAATGGTTCGTCTGCATACGCAAGATTGTTGAGATGCACTATTGTCATTTCGTACTGCGGGTCTTCCGTTACCCCGCCTCGTGTCATATTGACCCATTTGCACCGAAACAAAGGGACCTTCAAATCACCTGATCCATAGTTAAGTTCCCATATGTCCTCTATGTAACCATAATATGTTTCCTTTCCCGTGTTGGTTGTTGCATCAAAGCGGACACCACTGTTTTGGTTGGTGCTCTTCTTATCTTGGGCGATCATGTAAAATGTATTCCCATTTATCTAGTACCCTTTGAAAGTCATTATATTCGAAGATGGTAACTAGGACAACAAGTACAGGTCATTTTGAATATCGCCATCATTCAGGGCACGTTTCTGCAACCAACCGGCGAAAGTCCTCGTTTGTTCGCGTGTAATCCAGTCGTCAGACTTCTCCGGGTGTTTGGACTGTAGAAAATTCTTGTGTTCCTCCATAAACGGAGCCACCAAGGCGGAATTCTGTAGAACTGTGTAGTGTGCTTCAGTGAGAGAATGCCCGTCCATACATATTATTTGATGCCCTCCTAGCGTGCCTTTTCCTTCCAATCTGCCCTTATGTCGCGATTCAGGAACACCAATCGGCTTAAGGTCAGGAATAAAGTCAATACAAAACTCAATGACCTCCTCATTTTCATGGCCCTTCAAGATGCTTCCTTCTGGCCTAGCACGGTTATGAACGTATTTCTTCAAGAGTCCCATGAACCTTTCAAAGGGGAACATATTGTGTAGAAATACAGGACCCAAAACGTTAATCTCTTCGCAAAGGTGAACTAGGACATGCGTCATGATGTTGAAGAAGGATGGTGGGAATACCAACTCGAAACTGACAAGACATTGCACCAAATCATTCTGTAACCTTGGTATGATTTCTGGATCGATTACCTTCTGAGAGATTGCATTGAGGAATGCACATAGCTTCACAATGGCTAATCGAACGTTTTCCGGTAGAAGCCCCCTTAATGCAACCAGAAGGAGTTGCGTCATAATCACGTGGCAGTCATGAGACTTTAGGTTCTGGAACTTTTTCTCTGCCATATTTATTATTCCCTTTATATTCGACGAGAAGCCAGACGGTACCTTCATGCTGAGCAGGCATTTGAAGAAGATTTCCTTCTCTTCTTTGGTAAGAGCGTAGCTGGCCTAACCCTGATGTATGCCGTCTTTTCCGTGCATATGTTGTGGGTCCTCCCGTGCCTCTGGTGTATCTTTTGTCTTCCCATACACGCCCAAAAAGCCAAGCAGGGTCACACAAAGATTCTTCGTCACGTGCATCACGTCGATTGTGGAGCGGACCTCTAGGTCTTTCCAATATGGCAGGTCCCAAAATATAGATTTCTTCTTCCACATGGGTGCGCGTCCGTCAGCGTCCTTCGGAACAGGTTGTCTGCCAGGACCCTTTCCAAAGATTACCTTCAAATCCTTAACCATATCATGTACATCAGCACCAGTACGGTGGTGAGGCTTCGTCCGGTGATCCGCCTCACCTTTGAAATGCTTGCCTTTCTTTCTTACGGGATGCCTTGTCGGAAGAAATCGACGATGTCCTAGGTACACATTCTTCCTACAACTATCCAAATATATACTGTCGGTATCATCCAAACAGTGCGTGCATCCGCGGTATCCCTTGTTTGTCTGTCCTGAAAGGTTACTGAGAGCAGGCCAATCATTGATGGTCACGAACAGCAACGCCTTTAGGTCAAATTCTTCCTGTCCGTGCTCATCCCACGCACGTACACCTGTTCCATTCCATAGCTGTAATAGTTCTTCAACTAATGGCCTTAGGTACACATCAATGTCGTTGCCGGGTTGCTTAGGGCCTTGGATGAGCACTGGCATCATAATGAACTTCCGCTTCATGCACAACCAAGGAGGAAGGTTATACAAACATAGAGTCACAGGCCACGTGCTATGGTTGCTGCTCTGCTCCCCAAAAGGATTAATGTCATCTGCGCTTAGACCAAACCATATGTTCCTTGGGTCACCTACAAACTCCTCCCAGTACTTTCTCTCGATTTTTCTCCACTGCGAACCGTCAGCGGGTACTCTCAACTTTCCGTCTTTCTTACGGTCTTCTGCGTGCCACCGCATCGCCTTCGCATGCTCTTTGTTTTGGAACAAATGTTTCAACCGTGGTATTATAGGAGCATACCACATCACCTTGGCAGGAATCTTCTTCCTGGGGCGCTCGCCCTCGACATCACCAGGGTCATCGCGACTGATCTTATAACGCAATGCACCGCATACCGGGCAAGCGTTCAAATCCTCGTACTCACCGCGGTAGAGGATGCAGTCATTAGGGCATGCATGTATCTTTTGCACCTCTAACCCTAGAGGGCAGACAGCCTTCTTTGCTTCATACGTACTCTCGGGAAATTCTTTGTCCTTTGGAAGCATATTCTTTATCATTACCAGCAACTTTCCAAATCCCTTGTTAGATACACCATTCTCTGCCTTCCATTGCAGCAATTCAAGTGTGGTGCCCAACTTTTTTTTGTCAGCTTCGCAATTCGGGTACAACAATTTCTTGTGATCCTCTAACATGCGCTGCAACTTCGTCCTCTCCAGATCACTTGCGTAGTTTCTCTTTGCATCAGCAATGGCCCGACCTAGATCATCAGCGGGCTCATCTGATGCCTCTTCTTCAGCTTCTTCCCGCATTACCGGCTCAGCTTCTTTCCCCATTGTTGTATCATCGTATTCAGGGAACCCATGGCCAGGATAGCCGTCATCGTCCTCTTCTTCTTCATTGTCTTCCATCATAACCCCTATTTCTCCGTGCTTGGTCCAAACATTATAGTGGGGCATGAAACCAGACTTAAATAGGTGGACGTGAATGGTTTTTGACGTAGAGTAACTGTGACCATTCTTACAGCCAGCACATGGACAAGGCATAAAACCATCCGCCCGCTTGTTTGCCTCAGCGGCCCGCAAAAAAGTATGCACGCCATTAATGAACTCGGGAGAGCATCGGTCATCATACATCCATTGTCGGCTCATCTTCATTACACAACACCGAATAGACCAAATTAATACAAGTTCATACATAAAGTTCATATACAGCACTTAATTAAATGCAACATACAAATAACTCTCTAGCTAAAGAATTTAAATGCAACAACAAATGCGATGAAGATCGCAACTAAGGTAACAATTGATCCAACAGCATAATGATACCAAGCCACACTATCAATGGCATATTTTCTAATCTTTCTAATCTTCAACCTCATTTTCTCCATCTTGACCTTGTGATCATCAACGACATCGGCAACATGCAACTCCAATTCCATCTTCTCCCCCTCAATTCTTTTCAATTTTTCTTTCAAATACTCGTTTTCTCTTTCAACTAAATTTAACCTCTCGACAATAGGGTCAGTTGGAATTTCCGGTTCACATACCTCCTAGAAAAAAATATCTATGTCAACTTGATGGGCATAATTTGTCATAAACATGAAATGCAACAACTAGTTTTAAAAGAGAATATACCACATCCGAATCATAACAAGGACGAGGGCCGACGGGGACGGATATCACAACCATGACACTATGTATAATAAACAACATACGGGTAATATAATTATACGAGTAACTATATATCCAAATCACACAAACATCAATTTGGTAATGTAAAACATTCATGAACAAGAGCCTCACCACAAGGTGGTGCCGGCGATGGGACGGTGCGGGCGATCGACGGTGGTTACGACGGAGATTTAGAAGGCACTAAGTAAACCACACCTACATATGCAAACTAAGTGTTATTTTTGACCTCAAATTGCATATAAATCAAATACTAGCAAATATAATTCCTCCCAAATTAATCACTATACAAAGCATTGCAAGAGCTAATCTAGCAATAAGAGTTGAAAGGACAAAGTTGCTAACCTTTGTGATCATTTGAATGGATGGGGGGCTTCAAATCTTGACAAATTTTGGGCAAAATTTGTGAGGAGCTCGAGGAACAGAGGGGAAGAACAGAGGAAGTGAGGGGAAAGGGGAAGAACAGAGTGGCTCGGGTGGTCGCAGGGTTTATGTACGTCGACCTTTAGTACTGGTTCGTGCCACGAACCGGTACTAAAGGTGCTGGAGGGGCCCCAGACTGACAACACCCTGCCACCACTCTCTTTAGTACCGGTTCGTGGCACGAATCGGTGCTAAAGGTTCGCCACGAACCGATACTAATGAGAACGGATGGCTAGCCGTTGGAACCGGCACTAATGTGTCTCATATTAGGTCCTTTTTCTACTTGTGGTATATCTCAGCCGCCAGCTGTAACGCCCCGGATCCGGTGCGCTAGGTGTCTGCCAGTTATTCGTCTTCATTGCCATGTCATTTGCTTGCGTGTTGCATTTTATCATGTCATCATGTGCATTTCATTTTGCATACGTGTTCGTTTCATGCATCCGAGCATTTTTCCCGTTGTCCGTTTTGCAATCCGGCGCCCATATGTCCTCCGGCGTTCCCCTTTTGTCTCTCGTTGTGAGTGTGTGTTAAACTTTCTCGGAATGGCCTGAGGCTTGCCAAGTGGCCTTGGTATAGCACCGGTAGACCGCCTGTCAAGTTTCGTGCCATTTGGAGGTCGTTTGGTACTCCAACGGTTAACTGGGTAACCGTAAAGCCCCCTTCTCTTGGCAGCCCAACACCCCTTCCAAAGTGGCCCAAAACCCATCTAACTCCGCTCCATGCTCTCGGTCGTTCGATCACGATCGTGTGGGCGAAAACCGCTCCTCATTTGGACTCTCCTAGCTCCCTCCACCTATAACAACGTCTCCCCCTCTTCATTTTCGGATCTATTTCCCCCCGAAACCCTAGATTTTTCCCTCCGCCGCCACCGGACGCGTCCGCACCTCGCCGGACACGTCCGCCCTCGCCCCCTCAGCCAACCAGATCTCGCCACGTGGCATCTCCGCCGCCACCCGCCGCCTC
>NC_041383.1:665441791-665496048 GCF_002162155.2 Triticum dicoccoides | reverse complement strand
GCTCGCCGCCTCCTCCCCGGCCCCGAGCAGCGCCGCGTCGTGCCTCCTCCTTCGGCCGCCGCCGTTGCTCGCCGGCCGGAGCCGAGCTCCTCCGGCCCGCGCCGCCGAGCCCTCCGGCCGCCGCCATGGCGCCTCGCCGCCCCGCGCCCGTCTGCCCTCCGCCGCTGCCGCGCCGGATCCGGCCGGTCCAGCCCGTCTCCGGGCCCCCTCGGGCCACCCTGGCCCCAACTCTGGCGTGCTTCGTCCGTCCTCGGCATCCGTGCCCGGGATCCCTAGATCCGAGGTTGACTTTCCCCCCTCCAAATTTGCCCAAGTCCCGAATATTATGTCATTTTCATGCCATGTTCATGCCATCGTATCTCTGCATACGTAGCTCCGTTTCGTGCGTAAAATATGTCAAATTGTTCGTCTCGAGGAGTACATCGTTTCATTACATTGCACCATATTCATTTGAGGTCATCTTGATGCCTGAATCATCATTGTAAGAGTGCTTCATGATGTTTTCTGCTGTCTGTTATCAGAACGAGCTCTTTTGTCATTTTTGCCATGATTGATGTGTTCATCCTATGAGGTTGATGTCTTCCTGTGTTTTGAACTATGCCATGTCTTCTTTACAGTGGTATATTCCATGCATTTTTGTGATCAATGTGGTGACTAGCACAAGCATGCAAACTAGGCATCGTGATGTTACTGATTTTAGTCCCTGTTCTGCTGTTATTTTGATGCCATGTAAACTTGATGCTACAGAGAGATCCATGCATATTTTGAGATACTTCAGTAAGGATGTTTTGAACATATGGTTATTGTCTATCCATTCATGCCCTTGGTTGAAATTATGGAGTAGTCTAGGATGTTATTTTCGTGCTCTACTTTTGCTTCAAAATATTTCCTAGCAGATTGTTTACATGTTATTCAATTTGGCCAAGATTGCTATAGTTGATCCTTGCATGCTATTAACTTGTTCTTGCCTTGGTTGGTTACATAAACATGTCTTCTTGATGATGATATGCTTATCTTCTCATGCAATGACTTGTGGTGAGTGAATCGAGCTTGTTAAGTAGTGTTCATGATGTTGCTGTTTTGCTAGGCTGAATCTGTTATTTCGTGATGCTATATAAACATATTGCTACTAATCATTCTATGCATAATCTGGAGATGTTCTATAAACATGTTTTGATCTACATGTCATCCTCTATCCATCCATGCTCCTGGTTGCATTTATAGGTTGTTGTAGCTTGTTCATATATTGCTCCAAAGTTGCTTCATAATGTTGCTGTCAGCCTGTTAACATTATGATCAGTTGTTTCCATGTGTTTTCCTAGTGATCCATGCACCCTATGACCTTGCTATTGCCATGCTTAGCTTCAAAAATATGTCTTCTTACTGTTGGGTGCCTTGCCATGACATGTATTGCTCTGTAGTGAGTTGCACAAGCTCATTAACATGCCTTCATAATTCTGTTTCTGCCATGTTTGAATCTGTATAATAACTTGCTATGTTTACGTGGGTGTCATCATATTTTTTGATCCTTTTTGGCTTATGGTCAGTAAGGGACTTTTGATCTATGCTTTGAGTAGACTCATACCATGCCTTTGTTTTCTATTATAAGTTCCTGTAACATGTTGTTTCTTAGCTCTAAACATTGCATCGTGATGTTATTTTCTGCAAAGTCTGAAATTGTTATAACTTGCAATCTTATCATGTGTGTTTGAGCATGTTCTAGTGATTTCTGGAGTTAGCTCAGTGTTCATGTTTTGTTATGCTTTACCTGTACATCATGCCCATGTCTTTTGTTTTCATGTTGAGATGCTGTAGCATGTTGTTTTGATGCTTGCAATATGCCTAGTGGCTGTTTTGGACAGCTTGTCCTTATAACTTGTATAGTGTGCATGTGTTGAACCGTTGCTCCGTTTTGAGTGTGCTCTATATGAAACTTGCTTGATTTTGCATGTAGCTTCATATTATCATGTTGCATCCTTGTTTAAGGTGTTTTCTTGATGTTTGGATGTATTTTGCATCATTGCCATGTTTAACTTGTTTTGCTCATATCTTCTAGACCGTAGCTCCGAACTAAATGAACTTTATATGTAACTTGACTAGAATCTCGTGTAGATCATCTTTGTGCATATTAACTTGATGCTTAACTACTTGAACATAAGGTTTATTCAGATCTGGACCAATTTCGAAATATGCATATGAGGACTTACCGGAATTGTTATATGTTGTTCCCTGCCTCATTTAAACTTGCTTTGATGTGTTGCTCTTGTTTGCATCATCCCTTGCCATGAGTAGCTTCATTTAGTCTTGTCTTGCATCATGCTTGTTCGTGCATCATGCCTTGTTCATGTGTGGTGTGTTTACCATGTTGTGTGCTTCTTTTCGATAGTTCCTGTTTCGTTGCGATCGTGAGGATTCGTTCGTCTACGCTTGGTTCGGCTTCATCCGTTCGTCTTCTTCATGGACTCGTTCTTCTTCCTTGCGGGATTTCAGGCAAGATGACCGCTACCCTGGATCTCACTACTATCATTGCTATGCTGGTTGCTTCGTTCTATCGCTTTGCTGCGTTACCTATCTTTTGCTCCTCAAGCCATCCCAAATTGCCATGAACCTCTAACCTTTGACACCTTTCCTATGCAAACCATTGTTTGGCTATGTTACCGCTTTGCTCAGCCCCTCTTATAGCGTTGCTAGTTGCAGGTGAAGTTGAAGATTTCTCCATGGTGGACAGGATTTTGGTTGGGATATCACAATATCTCTTTTATTATTAATGCATCTATATATTTGGTAAAGGGTGGAAGGCTCGGCCTTATGCCTGGTGTTTTGTTCCACTCTTGCCGCCCTAGTTTCCGTCATACCGGTGTTATGTTCCCGGATTTTGCGTTCCTTACGCGGTTGGGTGATTTATGGGACCCCCTTGACAGTTCGCTTTGAATAAAACTCCTCCAGCAAGGCCCAACCTTGGTTTTACCATTTGCCTCACCACCACCTATACTTTTCCCTTGGGAGTCGCTCTCTCGAGGGTCATCTTTATTTTAGCCCCCCCGGGCCAGTGCTTGTCTAAGTGTTGGTCCGAACCGAGTAGACTGCGGGGCCACCTCGGGGCAACTCGAGGGTTGGTTTTACTCGTAGGATGTCTCATCCGGTGTTGCCCTGAGAACGAGATATGTGCAGCTCCTATCGGGATTGTCGGCGCATCGGGCGGCTTTGCTGGTCTTGTTTTACCATTGTCGAAATGTCCTGTAAACCGGGATTTCGAGTCTGATCGGGTCTTCCTGGGAGAAGGTCTATTCCTTCGTTGATCGCGAGAGCTTGTCATGGGCTAAGTTGGGACACCCCTGCAGGGTATAATCTTTCGAAAGCCGTGCCTGCGGTTATAGGCAGATGAGAATTTGTTAATGTCCGGTTGTAGATAACTTGACACCAGATCCGAATTAAAACGCATCAACCGCGTGTGTAGCCGTGATGGTCTCTTCTCGGTGGAGTCCGGGAAGTGAACACGGTTTCTGTGTTATGTTTGACGTAAGTAGGAGTTCAGGATCACTTCTTGATCATTAGTAGTTGACGACCGTTCCTTTGCTACTCTTCTCGCTCTTATTTGCGTATGTTAGCCACCATATATGCTTAGTCGCTGCTGCAGCCTCACCACTTTACCCCTTCCTTTCCTATTAAGCTTTGCTAGTCTTGATACCCATGGTAATGGGATTGCTGAGTCCTCGTAGCTCACAGATTACTACAACAACAGTTGCAGGTGCAGGTTCATGGGATGATAATGATGCGAGAGCGATGCTTGCTTGTGTTGAGTTCTTCTTCTGCTTCTTCGATTAGGGGATAGGTTTCAGATCGGCAGCCTGGGCTAGCAGGGTGGATGTCGTTTGAGTTTCTGTTTGTGTTCATCCGTAGTCGGATGATGCTCTTATGTATTGTGATGTTGTATTCGTGTGGCATTGTATGCCTTATGTATGTATCCCCATCTATTATGTAATGTTGATGTAATGATATCCACCTTGCAAAAGTGTTTCAATATGCGGGTCTATCCTTGGTGGGACCTTCGAGTTCCTTTTGGATAGGGTCGCATATTGGGCGTGACAAGTTGGTATTAGAGCCTCGACCAACCTTAGGAGCCCCCTTGATTGATCGTGTAGTTTGGTCGTTGTTGAGTCTAGAAGAAAACTGATTTCTGAGTCTAGTTATATCGGAGAGTAGGAATTCTTTTTACTCCTCTGCCCCTTCGTCGCTCTGGTCAGGAATCTTGACGTAGGTGTTTTGAATTACTTCTCTTCCCTTTCAAATTTTCTTTAGGATCACGCAGTTGGTTTTCCGATCGTTGGTTCTTTTCTCTTTTGATCCGGTGCATTTCTCATCAAGTTGACTCGACCCTCTTCATCTTTGCAAGTTCAATCCTCAGTTGTTTTCTTTCCCACCCGCCCACCCTTCTTCTTCTCGGAACTGGAGTCCATAATCGAGTATCCATCCTACTCGTGCGAAGTCTTTGCTTTCTTTCCTCAACGGTTTCAACCGGTGTTTTCTATTCAAGCTATTCGTCGTTTCCCCTTCCAAGTTGCCTTTGTGTTTTCCCGCCCTCCCACCCTCTTCTTCCCGGAGCCTGAGTCTGTTTCGACCATCTATTCCATTCGAGTGGAACCTCTTCAGTCTTCCCTCAATCATTTCGACCGGTGAATTCTCTTTTGTTGGACATTCTTCATCTCTTTTCTTCTCCGGTGGATTTAATTCCATTTTTGGTAGTGATTATAATCTTTTCCTCGGCTCAAGTGTTCTCCTTGCTCGTTCGCCTCTCACCAGTTTATCCTTCCGGAGTGCTCAAGACATCTCAAGAGATTCGTCTGTGTTCTAATTAATTCAAGGTTGTCACCTCATTCAAACATTTCAATTGTTCCGGTGCATCATCTATCGGTTCAACAATCCTTTTCAACGGTGTTATCTCTTTAGTGGGCCCTAACCCACAGGTCTTTTCCCAGGATCTTACCTGACTCTTCTAATTCCCCCGGAGACATTCCTAATTCTTTTCAGAGTTTGACGTAAGAATGGATCCCATCAGTCAGATGCCTTTCCAAGATCGATTCAAATCATTTCACTGTTGGCTCAACCTCTCTCGCTTTTCATTCTCCCGGAGTATCTCAATAATTTTGGTGGTGTTTCTCGTCGTCTTTTGAAGACCGAAGAAGAGTTTTTCCTCTAAATCTTGTCCGTTCTCTCGAAGATTCGCGGTTCTAGCTTCTTGTTATCCTATCGAATTATTCTATTTGTCAGATATTCCTTTTCTCACCCATCCGGAGTATTTCAGGAGTTGTTATTCCATTTCTTTTCATCGGAGGCCATCATTCCAGTTATCATTCTCTATTTATCCCGGTGCTTCGTTCAAGTGTTCTTTAATCAGCTCATGATCTCTTTGTTATTTTGCATCTAAATCCCCTCGAGCATATTTGATCTTCTAATTCTTCCCGGTGATTAAGTCTCTTTCATCAGTCATTTTCAAATTCTTACGGTGGTTCATTCAAGATTATTTTTCCTTGATTATCATTCAATCCATTCGTTCTTTTCAATCCTACCGGTGGTTTATGAAGACCTTCTCAAGTTTGCGGCATGTCACTTCTCAATCCTTTTTCAAGAAGAATAAGTAATATGCAAAATCCATGTCATCAATTTAATTTGATGAAGGATAAGCATACAATAAATCTTATTCTTATTCCATCAGAGTTATTAATCCCTTCTTTCAGAGTTTGTTCTTGATGAATAAATTCTAGGTCCAAATGCTTTCTTCTTTTCTTTTCCGGAGTTCAAATTTCCTCGGTCATCTCGTCGGAACCTCCATCTAAATCATCGCAAGACTTTTATCTTATTCTTTCCATCCTTTATTGTATCTTATCATCCTTTTGTTACCAGAGTTCTTCATGGTGGTTCTTCATGGTTTAATTCATTCTTCAAGAGTCTTGTTGGTGGAGTTCAAGTATCTTTTCTTCTTGCGTCTCGAAGTGCAATTAATTCTCTGTATTCTTGTGAAGTGGAGTTTTGCATTTCTTCGTTCTTCTCAGATATTCAAATCCATTCAATCCTTCCTTCTAAGTGCATTTCTTTCTTTTAATTCTTCCGGAGGTTTTGTGTCATGTCGTTATCAAGTATCATTCCATCCTCTCAAGTTCATGTTCTTTTCCTTCCATTTTCAGTCGGTGTGCTGCCTAAATCCTTTCAGTCTTATTCGTTTTCTTATCTCGTTCTATCTGGAGTGATTTCATAGTCTATCTAATTCCGTGAGCTTTTGATTCTCGTCACTCTCGTCGTTCCTCTCTTCTTCTCGAGTGCTCTCAATTCTTTGCTTCCTCTCTTGAGTTCTTGGATCCCTTCATCCCTTTTCCCTTCCGTCTCGGTCCTAAGATCTCGGGACGAGATCTCTTGTTAGTGGAGGAGTGTTGTAATGCCCCGGATCAGGTGCGCCAGGTGTCTGCCAGTTATTCGTCTTCGTTGCCATGTCATTTGCTTGCGTGTTGCATTTTATCATGTCATCATGTGCATTTCATTTTGCATACGTGTTCGTTTCATGCATCCGAGCATTTTCCCCATTGTCCGTTTTGCAACCCGGCGCTCCTATGTCCTCCGGCGTTCCCCTTTTGTCTCTCGTTGTGAGTGGGTTTTAAACTTTCTCGGAATGGCCCGAGGCTTGCCAAGTGGCCTTGGTATAGCACCGGCAGACCGCCTGTCAAGTTTCGTGCCATTTGGAGGTCGTTTGGTACTCCAACGGTTAACCGGGTAACCGTAAAGCCCCCTTCTCTTGGCAGCCCAACACCCCTTCCAAAGTGGCCCAAAACCCATCTAACTCCCCTCCATGCTCTCAGTCGTTCGATCACGATCGTGTGGGCGAAAACCGCTCCTCATTTGGACTCTCCTAGCTCCCTCCACCTATAAAAACGTCTCCCCCTCTCCATTTTCGGATCTATTTCCCCCCGAAACCCTAGATTTTTCCCTCCGCCGTCACCGGACGCGTCCGCACCTCGCCGGACACGTCCACCCTCGCCCCCACAGCCAACCAGATCTCGCCACGTGGCATCTCCGCCGCCACCCGCCGCTGCGGCCCGGCGAGCCCGGATCGGGCCCGCCCGGCCCGTCCGCCGCCGCGCGCCTCCCGCGCGGAGGGCCCGCGCGCCGCCGCCCGCGCCGCGCGCTCGCGCTGCCCGAGTGCCGCCGTGCCCCGCCCGCCGGCGCGTTGCCGCCGCCTCCCCGCGCCGCCGCCCGGGACCCCGCCGCCGCATTCGCCTTCCTCCGCCGCTCGCCGCCTCCTCCCCGGCCCCGAGCAGCGCCGCGCTGTGCCTCCTTCTTCGGCCGCCGCCGTTGCTCGCCGGCCGGAGCCGAGCTCCTCCAGCCCGCGCCGCCGCGCCCTCCGGCCGCCGCCATGGCGCCTCGCCGCCCCGCGCCCGGCTGCCCTCCGCCGCCGCCACGCCGGATCCGGCCGGTCCGGCCCGTCTCCGGCCCCCCTCGGGCCACCCTGGCCCCAACTCCGGCGTGCTCCGGCCGTCCTCGGCATCCATGCCCGGGATCCCTAGATCCGAGGTTGACTTTCCCCCCTCCAAATTTTCCCAAGTCCCGAATATTATGTCATTTTCATGCCATGTTCATGCCATCGTATCTCTACATCCATAGCTCCGTTTCGTGCGTGTAATATGTCAAATTGTTCGTCTCGAGGAGTACATCATTTCATTACATTGCATCATATTCATTTTAGGTCATCTTGATGCCTGAATCATCATTGTAAGAGTGCTTCATGATGTTTTCTGCTGTCTGTTATCAGAACGAGCTCTTTTGTCATTTTTGCCATGATTGATGTGTGCATCCTATGAGGTTGATGTCTTCATGTGTTTTGAACTATGTCATTTCTTATTTACAGTGGTATATGCCATGCATTTTTGTGATCAATGTGGTGACTAGCACAAGCATGCAAACTAGGCATCGTGATGTTACTGATTTTAGTCCCTGTTCTGCTGTTATTTTGATGCCATGTAAACTTGATGCTACAGAGAGATCCATGCATATTTTGAGATACTTCAGTAAGGATGTTTTAAACATATAGTTATTGTCTATCCATTCATGCCCTTGGTTGAAATTATGGAGTAGTCTAGGATGTTATTTTCGTGCTCTACTTTTGCTTCAAAATGTTTCCTAGCAGATTGTTTACATGTTATTCAATTTGGCCAAGGTTGCTATAGTTGATCCTTGCATGCTATTAACTTGTTCTTGCCTTGGTTGGTTACATAAACATGTCTTCTTGATGATGCTATACTTATCTTGTCATTCAATGACTTGTGGTGAGTGAATCGAGCTTGTTAAGTAGTGTTCATGATGTTGCTGTTTTGCTAGGCTGAATCTGTTATTTCGTGATCCTATATAAACATGTTGCTACTAATCATTCTATGCATAATCTGGAGATGTTCTATAAACATGTTTTGATCTACATGTCATCCTCTATCCATCCATGCTCCTGGTTGCATTTATAGGTTGTTGTAGCTTGTTCATATATTGCTCCAAAGTTGCTTCATAATGTTGCTGTCAGCCTGTTAACATTATGATCAGTTGTTTCCATGTGTTTTCCTAGTGATCCATGCACCCTATGACCTTGCTATTGTCATGCTTAGCTTCAAAAATATGTCTTCTTACTGTTGGGTGCCTTGCCATGACATATATTGCTCTGTAGTGAGTTGCACAAGCTCATTAACATGCCTTCATAATTCTGTTTCTGCCATGTTTGAATCTGTATAATAACTTGCTATGTTTACGTGGGTGCCATCATATTTTCTGATCCTTTTTGGCTTATGGTCAGTAAGGGACTTTTGATCTATGCTTTGAGTAGATTCATGCCATGCCTTTGTTTGCTATTATAAGTTCCTGTAACATGTTGTTTCTTAGCTCTAAACATTGCATCGTGATGTTATTTTCTGCAAAGTCTGAAATTGTTATAACTTGCAATCTTATCATGTGTGTTTGAGCATGTTCTAGTGATTTCTGGAGTTAGCTCAGTGTTCATGTTTTGTTATGCTTTACCTGTGCATCATGCCCATGTCTTTTGTTTTCATGTTGAGATGTTGTAGCATGTTGTTTTGATGCTTGCAATATGCCTAGTGGCTGTTTTGGACAGCTTGTCCTTATAACTTGTATAGTGTGCATGTGTTGAACCGTTGCTCCGTTTTGAGTGTGCTCTATATGAAACTTGCTTGATTTTGCATGTAGCTTCATATTATCATGTTGCATCCTTGTTTAAGGTGTTTGCTTGATGTTTGGATGCATTTTGCATCATTGCCATGTTTAACTTGTTTTGCTCATATCTTCTAGACCGTAGCTCCGAACTAAATGAACTTTATATGTAACTTGACTAGAATCTCGTGTAGATCATATTTGTGCATATTAACTTGATGTTTAACTAATTGAACATAAGGTTTATTCAGATCTGGACCAATTTCGAAATATGCATATGAGGACTTAACGGAATTGTTATATGTTGTTCCCTGCCTCATTTAAACTTGCTTTGATGTGTTGCTCTTGTTTGCATCATCTCTTGCCATGAGTAACTTCATTTAGTCTTGTCTTGCATCATGCTTGTTCGTGCATCATGCCTTGTTCATGTGTGGTGTGTTTACCATGTTGTGTGCTTCTTTTCGATAGTTCCTGTTTCGTTGCGATCGTGAGGATTCGTTCGTCTACGCTTGGTTCGGCTTCATCCGTTCGTCTTCTTCATGGACTCGTTCTTCTTCGTTGTGGGATTTCAGGCAAGATGACCGCTACCCTGGATCTCACTACTATCATTGCTATGCTAGTTGCTTCGTTCTATCGCTTTGCTGCGTTACCTATCTTTTGCTCCTCAAGCCATCCCAAATTGCCATGAACCTCTAACCTTTGACACCTTTCCTATGCAAACCATTGTTTGGCTATGTTACCGCTTTGCTCAGCCCCTCTTATAGCGTTGCTAGTTGCAGGTGAAGTTGAAGATTTCTCCATGGTGGACAGGATTTTGGTTGGGATATCACAATATCTCTTTTATTATTAATGCATCTATATATTTGGTAAAGGGTGGAAGGCTCGGCCTTATGCCTGGTGTTTTGTTCCACTCTTGCCGCCCTAGTTTCCGTCATACCGGTGTTATGTTCCCGGATTTTGCGTTTCTTACGCGGTCGGGTGATTTATGGGACCCCCTTGACAGTTCGCTTTGAATAAAACTCCTCCAGCAAGGCCCAACCTTGGTTTTACCATTTGCCTCACCACCACCTATACTTTTCCCTTGGGAGTCGCTCTCTCGAGGGTCATCTTTATTTTAGCCCCCCCGGGCCAGTGCTTGTCTAAGTGTTGGTCCGAACCGAGTAGACTGCGGGGCCACCTCGGGGCAACTCGAGGGCTGGTTTTACTCGTAGGATGTCTCAACCGGTGTTGCCCTGAGAACGAGATATGTGGAGCTCCTATCGGGATTGTCGGCGCATCGGGCGGCTTTGCTGGTCTTGTTTTACCATTGTCGAAATGTCTTGTAAACCGGGATTCCGAGTCTGATCGAGTCTTCCTGGGAGAAGGTCTATTCCTTCGTTGATCGCGAGAGCTTGTCATGGGCTAAGTTGGGACACCCCTGCAGGGTATAATCTTTCGAAAGCCGTGCCTGCGGTTATAGGCAGATGGGAATTTGTTAATGTCCGGTTGTAGATAACTTGACACCAGATCCGAATTAAAACGCATCAACCGCGTGTGTAGCTGTGATGGTCTCTTCTCGGCGGAGTTCGGGAAGTGAACACGGTTTCTATGTTATGTTTGACGTAAGTAGGAGTTCAGGATCACTTCTTGATCACTACTAGTTGACGACCGTTCCTTTGCTACTCTTCTCGCTCTTATTTGTGTATGTTAGCCACCATATATGCTTAGTCGCTGTTGCAGCCTCACCACTTTACCCCTTCCTTTCCTATTAAGCTTTGCTAGTCTTGATACCCATGGTAATGGGATTGCTGAGTCCTCGTGGCTCACAGATTACTACAATAACAGTTGCAGGTGCAGGTTCATGCGATGATCATGACGCGAGAGCGATGCTTGCTTGCTTGAGTTCTTCTTCTGCTTCTTCGATCAGGGGATAGGTTCCAGGTCGGCAGCCTGGGCTAGCAGGGTGGGTGTCGTTTGAGTTTCTGTTTGTGTTCATCCGTAGTCGGATGATGCTCTTATGTATTGTGATGTTGTATTCGTGTGGTATTGTATGCCTTATGTATGTATCCCCATCTATTATGTAATGTTGATGTAATGATATCCACCTTGCAAAAGCGTTTCAATATGCGGGTCTATCCTTGGTGGGACCTTCGAGTTCCTTTTGGATAGGGTCGCATATTGGGCGTGACACCAGCATAGGATCCGAGCCCTTTGCATGTGCATGCTCCTGTTTCTCTCTTTTCCATCTCACAGTCTGACACATGCATGCCTAGAGTATCTTTCCTCTTTCCTCAAACTTCATTACTTTTAGTTTTCTTTGACAGTTTAGATGGTTCATATCCTTATAACCAAAATTTTGTTTTTGAAATCTTTTATATATTTGAACTGACATCAAGATCTTTAGACCAAGATCAGTCTTGGATAATTTTTAAACACATTTTTGTGGACTAATACTGAAATACGATTGTTTAGCAGCTTATCAGTTTTTTTAGTGAGGAACTTTGCCGAAAACAATAAAGAACTTCTCATTTTTATTGTAAAGTGCTAAATAAATATAATAAGAAGTTGAAGAACTTTTTGAACAGTGGGTTTGCACTTTGTTAGAAATATTAAAGAACTTTGCTAGAAAATGTATTTGTAATCAAAGAACTTCATAAACAGCTTGCCTTAACTTTGATGAAAAGTTTATGGAACTTGTTTGAGCCATACACAATTTAAGTTTATGGAACTTTGATGAAAAATTTCAAACTAGTTCAAATATATTCAACATTGGTCTTGTTCTAAAGGTCTTTGTGTCAGAAGTTCAAATATATATAAAAAATAAAATTGAAATATTGGTTTAGAAGATATAAATGATTTAAGTTTTACAAACGGGTAATAAAATGATGGGTTTGTTAGGTACATGCAGCCTGTTGATTTGACGTGCACGCAGGATAGTTGATTTGACGTGCATGCTGGATGGGTGGACTGGATACTGCGTTGCATGCTCAATGAGTTAGACAAAAAAAGTGATGCGACACACACGACATATGTTGGACGATTTACAGACGACAGTACACATCAAGCCGTCCATGCGCCAGGTAAAAGTTGACAGGGCCGTCCCGCCGCCGCCTGTGTTTTTGTTCGTTTTTTATTGCGTTTTTTGGGTTTGTTGAGCTGTGCCCTCGGCAGAACCTTATCCCTGTGGTGTGTGTTGTGTTGTGGGACTCCTGTGTGGGGCGGTTGTGTGTGTGCTTGCATGTTGGTACCTTTGCTGAACTTTATGCTCAGTGGTTTGCTTTATATATAAAACGGGATGAAAGTATTTTTCAGAAAATTGACAGGACCGTTCAATCATGCATCATGCATAGTTCGGCACTTCGGCTGGCGCTCGTCGTCCGCCCACTAATTTCGTAGACAAAATCCACTTCGGACGATCGCCATGTAAGCTGAGCTAGGTACGGCCATACTGCCCATACGCCTTCCATCCACGGGAAGGCCCATGCAATTTTCCGAGGAGAAATAATCAAAGTACAGTATTATCATCCTCTTGGGAAATGAAAAGATCGACACTTAGAGACTCTTCGCACGAAGCCTTCAATTTAGCCCCTTCAAATTCCACCCAGCCCGTTTCGAAAAAAAAAAATTCCACCCAGCCATTTAATTGTGCTGTTACCAATGTGACGCAACGCAGCCAAAGCCTTGAGGCCTCTGAGGATACTTAAGGGATCCATACGCAACTCCCAAACTCATCTTGCTCACAAGAGACTGGTAGAGCTTAGAACATCCGAGAAATCGACCATGTCGAGCGACGGGGGCCAACTGTAGCCGTGAAGCTGTTCATCGACAAGGAGAAGAAAAGGGTACTGTTCGCAGAATCCGACAAGGAGTTCGTCGACGTACTCTTCAGCTTCCTCACGCTGCCTCTCGGCACGATTGTTCGTCTTCTCGGCAAGCAGTCTCAGGTAGGGTGCCTTGATGAGCTGTACAAGAGCGTGGAGACTCTCAATGAAGACCACTTCCAAACCAAGGAGTGCAAGGCCATGCTTCTTAGTCCTGTCAATGCTGCAGCATTTCACTTGGAGCGGCTGAAGGTAAAAGTCGACGATACCAATCAAAGTGGATTTTACACCTGCACCCTACACCAGCAATTTAGCTCTGTACCACCTGGTTGCAAACTTGGCTGCTCGTCAAGCTTTTGGAAATGTCCACCGCATCTTCTTGCTGCTGTTGGGGACTATAAGGATGGGGTGTTTGTCAATAATGGTCCTAAGTACATCGTCACTGATGATCTCCAAGTGGCTCCTGCTTCTACAGGTCTTGTCTTTTCCCTGTTCGACAGATTTGGGCTACAAGACCAGGCCAGGATTGAAGAGAAGATAGTTGAACTCAATGCCAACAAAGTTAGTCTTTCTCTCTCTGCAACTGCTTCTCAGTTTATATTTCTACTAAGTTACATTGTCATTTTTGTTGCAGATAAGTAGCTTGCTTAAGAACGTATTGATTACCAAGCAACCTTTAACCGGATTATGTTTTGATGTTCGCATCTTACCGGAAGCAACACGTTTGGATCAGTTACCTGAGAATGTGCTTCCCAAAGAATCTGGTGGTACTAAGCCCGTGTTCAACGCAGTCACGATAAAGCTCGTTCATACAAAGGACAAGACCACGGTGTTGTATGCTGAAGTCGGAGGGGATTTTGTTGATACTCTCTTCGGATTGCTTTGTGTTCCACTTGGATCCATAATCAAGTCCTATGGTGAATGGTCGTCAAACGGCTCTATCGATGGTCTCTACAGAAGTATTGATGGGAGTGCAAGAACATGCATGAAACAAGGATGTCCAACTTTACTCCTAACACCAAAGCTGGCGCCCTTCTTTGGTTGCAGCAGAAATGTACTTCAAACAGAAGAGATGAGTCCCAGAAGTCTGACCTTCAGCTGCTTTACGTGTCGTGCAGTTAAAATTCCATACGGCCCAAGCGGTTGCAGTTGCAGTTACCGTATGGTTATGGAGAGAACTGTTACGGAAACGAACCCGAAATGCCAAGGCATAGGAAGTGGCACCGATATGGCGTATGTCAAGGGAGGGCTCAGAAAGTTCCTGGTGACGAGTGACCTGCGCGTCCTCGATTTCACCATGACCAACACTCTGCAAGTCATGCGCGCAGCTAGGATTCCGAAGGAGAAGCTTGTGGAGACAGATCTCACTCTCGACCAAACCCAGGTAATTAACCCCACAAATGCTAAACAGATCATGCCTGAAATGTAGTTGACCGTCACTCATGAAAACTAGCCATTTGTTCTTGGTTATTTCAGCTTTTGTGTCCTACATTGACTGAAGTTGGCCTCCTTGTTGACAGGTCCTGAAGCTGCTAAGGGCTACAATGCTGACTCGCGACGCACTCACCAGCTTGCTCCTGCCTCGCAAGAAGTAGCGCATCACCTGCACCGGGGAGTCTCCTGATCTGAAGCCAGAACATGCGATCGATGAAGATATTAGTGCCAGTCTAGTTTATGAATACTTCTCCGTCTATGAACTAATGTTGGAACTGCCCCATATCTCTTTGCTTCTGTTATCATGTCTCGAATGAACAGAATAGCCACTTGTCGCAGTGTGCGTGCGACTTGCTTTATTCATGCCCGATTCGATTGCTTCAATTTTTCTATTAATTCATAGTTTCCCCCTTCACTGGATATTTCACAAACATTGCGACGGCTTCATATCAAAGTGCTTTTTAGAACAAAGGCTCAAGATGAGTCTGGCTTTGAATCAACAAAGTCATCAATCAACTAGGTTACTGCGAACCACCAACTTGCAAACAGAAGAAAATGAAAATGAAAATGAGGATGCAACCCCAACAGCCAGTATAGAGAGCTGAAGAAAAGATAACAAACCACAAACAAATAAGCAAAACACTACGATGCAACATCACATTGCCATTTGCATCCACCTTTGAAAGAAGGCACACATGCCCTTTCACCCTCGATCGAAGGGCGTCGCACAGTCGGTAAGGTAGAGCGGCTCACCCACGAACAATGAACTAGCTGACAAATAAACAAAATGCTGCGCGCAACCACCTCACAAAGAAAACTACCCGTGGACCAATGCCACCACCCACATCACGGATCAAGTCGAAGATGCTAGCTTTAGGAATGAGATCGCCCAAAAAAGGCATGACCGAAGAATTGAGCAACCAAGCCATCAGGATGGGTCGGAGCCGCCAAGACCACGATCACTCATCACCACCATTGCTTCGTTGTCACTGTAGAGTGTTTGTCGGTGTCAAAACCGGCGGATCTCGGGTAGGGGGTCCCGAACTGTGCGTCTAGGCGGATGGTAACAGAAGACAAGGGACACGATGTTTTACCCAGGTTCGGGCCCTCTTGATGGAGGTAAACCCTACGTCCTGCTTGATTAATATTGATGATGTGTATTACAAGAGTGGATCTACCACGAGATCAAGGAGGCTAAACCCTAGAAGCTAGCCTATGGTATGATTATTGTTCGTCCTATGGACTAAGGCCATCCGGTTTATATAGACACAGGAGAGGGCTACGGTTACACAGAGTCGGTTACAATGGTAGGAGATCTACATATCCGTATCGCCAAGCTTGCCTTCCACGCCAAGGAAAGTCCCATCCGGACACGGGACGAAGTCTTCAATCTTGTATCTTCATAGTCTTGGAGTCCGGCCGATGATGATAGTTCGGCTATCCGGACACCCCCTAGTCCGGAACTCCCTCAGTAGCCCCTGAACCAGGCTTCAATGACGACGAGTCCGGCGCGCATGTTGTTTTTCGGCATTGCAAGGCGGGTTCCTCCTCCGAATAATTTATAGAAGATTGTGAACACCAGGATAGTGTCCGGCTCTGCAAAATAAATTTCACATACCACCGTAGAGAGAATAATATTACACAAGTCCAATCTGCTGACGTATTTTGCGGCGTGACGTCACACCATTACCAAGCCTTTACTCAAATTGTTTTTATTGTATCACCTCAGCGCGTTTAGCGAGGCGGTTTCCTTGGCACGTCTTGTCGAAGCAGAGATTGTGTTCCCCTTATTCCGGGATTCCCATCAATACGGACGTGGGTAACCCAACCGCGTCCGTTGCCACGCCCCCTCCATCGAAGGCGGGTTCAAAACGGTCACGGGGACGGCTCTTGGTATTCTCCCTCTTTATAATGAGAACAAGGCCCGTTCTTTTCCTTCAATCCTCTATCAAATCCGCCCCTCGCCTCGAGTTCCAACACCCAGGGCTCCATATTCGGGTACCTTCGATCTTCGACAATGTCCGGCCCCGACCTACGAGGCCGGTGGATGCCCTCCTCCGTCACGCAAGAGGACGTGCTAAAGTTAAGAGACGCCAGGTACTTAACCTACGAGGTTTCGCATAGGCTGCCTGCCCAAGGGCAAGTTATTCCTACTCCCGAGCGTGGCGAGAGCGTCGTGTTCGTGTCTCACCTCCGTCGGGGTTTAGGCTTCCCGACGGATCCCTTCGTGAGGGGGCTCATGTTTTACTATGGGCTGGAATTCCATGACTTGGCTCCGGAGTCTATCCTCCACATCTCATCATTCATTGTCATCTGCGAAGCCTTCCTCCGCACTACCCCACACTTCGGCTTGTGGCTCAAAACCTTCAATGTGGAGCCGAAGGTGATTGAGGGGCGTCAGGCAGAGTGCGGAGGGGCGGTTATAAGCAAGAGGGCCGATGCTCCATGGCCCGAGGGCTCTTTTCAGGAGGAGCTCGGCTTGTGGCAACAGGAGTGGTTCTATATCACCGCTCCCAGGGGCAGCAGGCAGAGGTTGCCGCCCGTCTTCCGTCCGGGCCCTCCACAACGGCTGACGTCATGGGTCAACAAGGGGCGTGACTGGGGGCCGTCCAAGGACGTTCCCCTGTTGCAGGACCGGATTCGAGGCCTCCAAGAAAGGGAGATCAATCTGGCCATAGTGGTGCAGGTTATGTTGATCCGGCGCCTACTACCCTGCAAACGTCGCCCCCTCCGCCTGTGGGAATTTAATCCGGAGGGGCCACGAGCTCTTCAACACTTCATGGGTTTGACACCCGTGGAGATGTACAAACTGTTCTTCGGATCGCAAGAGATGCATCCGGAATTGACCGAGGATGCTCGCCTAAGCTGCAATCGCCCGGATACTCAAGTAAGTTGCCCTTTGTCTGGACACATCGCCCATTTATTTACTATGGGTTTGCCTTTTAACCAGCTATCCCTTGGACAGGAGTGGATAGCGCAAGCAAAACTGATACGGTGTCCGGCCCCCCTCCCTGAGACCACGCAGGATCCCGTGTTAATCAAAATGTTAGAGGTTGCACCTTCGGAGGAGGGAGAAGAAGGGCACAGGGGATCTACCACCTCAGCCACGGAGGCTTTCAGTAAGGGAGGAATCGAGAGTCCTTCCTTCCAGGGGAAGAAGAGGACCGCTTCCGAAGACCCGGAGGCCAAGGCCTCAAAGCGGGGAAAGAAATCTGTACCGGAAGGTCCTGTGTCGGGAAGAGCCCCGGCCGTACTGTCTCCTCGAAGGAATCAGCCCTCTAGCAAGCTGTAAGTAAAAAGGGGGAATTTTGTAATAGTGAACATCCCTGTTTAATTTCTAAGGGTAGCCGAAGTTTTCACCTTGTAGTTCGGATCTCAGCCCATCTCAGCATAGCTCATCTTCGGGAGACCTTCGTCCGAATATGATGGAGAGCGAAACGCCTCCATCTGCCGCCCCATCATGCGGAGCGGAAGACCCTGAGGTGTCGTCGCGGAGGGTCTCCCCGAGTCCGGCGGGGCCAGAGAGTTCGGCACCCATTGGAGTACGGCCGGTGGAGCTGCAGGATTTGCTTAAGAGGGCGTCCATCTCAGAAGATCACCGCACATTAATGAGTATGGTGATTGAGAGGATCTCGTCCGCCGAAAGCGGGTTGTGTGAGGCCGTCGGAAGTTTGCTAACGGGTTTTGAGGTACGCAAAAAATGATATACCTTTTGACAGTTTTTGCACATGAAGTGCGGCCTGTATAGATAGTAGCCCCTGAGACTTGGTATGCTGTCGAAAGCGGCAGCGTGCCGAGGATCATAATCTCAGTTATATAATGTCGCCTTTCCTATGCAGGTGGCGGAATGTTCGGTGGCCAGCCGGACTGATGGAGTTGCCGAGCGTAAGAGGCAACTCGACGTTGCGGATGCGGACATCTCGCTGGTCAATAAACGACTCGATGAGTCACAAGGTACGTGGTTGCTCTACGGTCGCCTAGTAAGGGAGCTGACGCCCATTCCTTACAATTTGTATGCCTGATGTAGATAGTGCTGCTGCTGTGGAAGGCCTTCGAGCAGAACTTGCTCGGGCCAAGGAGCAAGCCAGAAAAAGCGAGGCGGCTGCCTCGAAGGCAGCGGAAGAGCTAGAAGCCGAGAAGGCTGCTCACTGCCGAAGCAGGGAGGAGATGGCCGGAATGGCCATGAAATTAAAAGTTGCTACCGACCGCCTAGAGGTTCTTGAAGGAGAACGCCGAGCGGAGCAAGAGGACCTGAAGAAGGCCGACGCCGAAGCCAAGGATGCCCGTAGTGCGATGCGGGCTATGAAGGAGGAACTTTGTCAGGTCGGAGACATTGTGGCTGGAAAGCCCTTTATGCTGCGTAGGAAGTTCACGGATCCGAAGTATGCTCAGCTGGGCCGATTGTACGGTGCGAAGGATCCTTATCTGGACTTGGCGGCGAGTGCGGCGGACGCAGTTGTGCACTTTCGAAGCCAGGAGGGTCATGAAATGGAAGAGCTTTTCTGGTCTCAATTCCATAGTCCGGAGCGTCCACTTCCGTTGAGTGATCGGCTGGTTGAGTGGGTTGAGCTGAATAGATTGTCCGGACTTGCCATGACGGATGTGGTCGCTCATCTGTGGCCGAAAAGGCCCAAGCCGAAGAGTTATTTTGGCTTGTTGCAGCAATTCCTTGGGGCGTTGCCGCGTATTGGGGCGATGAAGCGGTCGGCATGCATAGAAGGTGCACGGATGGCTCTCGCCCGTGGTAAGACATACTGGGCGGAGATGGATGCCACTGCTGTTGCATCCCGGGGTTCGGACAAAAGCCGATTCCCCACCGAGCACTATTTTGAGGAAGTCCTGCAGGGCGCTCGTATAATAGAGGCACAGTGCTCGAAAGATGTTATGTTTGAATGACATGTATGATTTCTGAGATCATGTTTATAATGCAATAACTTTTTATACTTGTGTGCTCAAGTATTGAACTATCTCATGTGCGGCCGTATATGTATGAATAACCTGAAAGTTGCAGTCTTTGGCTTCAGCCCCCACGCACATGGTGCGGGGGTGTTTGCAAAAAGAAAAGCGCTTTTTCACACTTAATCCAACGTCTTGGTCCTTTTAGGGAGGTGATAGCATAGCAAACTAGGCAACCGGACTATAATGCTTTATCACTTTCACTTAGCCATAGGAGCTCGAATGTGGGGCTACTATATAGCCCCTAGCGGCACCGCTCCTCTCCGAACTTCAGGGCGCGTATGTGCCTGACCGGGAAGCGGTCCTTCGTCAAAGTGGAGGAATTCTAAACATTCCAATGGTCGATCGAGTGGTTGACCAGTCTCTCACTATATCATGACAGTCAGTTTTCGGCTTTCTCTACTAAGGTGCTCGCCCGGCCGAACCGGGGCACAATCGCAGTAGTTCTCCTGGTGCCGCGTTAGCCGATGATACGGAACGTAAGGCAGCCAAACACAGGAGTCGGGCAAACCCAACATTTGACCAAAGACATGATTCGGAGCTGATGCATATAAGGCCAAACTCGAGACGCCGAACACTCCCTGAGGTGTTCGGTCTTTATGATACCGGGCAGAACAATGCCCTAAGCCCCTAGTGTCCAAGTTCAGGCGGGAACTTCTGACGCGGCCGATGCCAAAACGCCAGCCTCCTCCTCGGTTATAGTAAGAAACCGGGGGATGTGTATCAACAAGAGACAGTAAGAAAGGTTGACGCGGGGTCTTAATCTGAAGAGAATCCTTGCAACGGGTCCCTGCTGCACGTCTGCGTCCGTGTCTCCGTTGTGCTGTATCCTAGACGGGTGTAGCACGTGCTTCATATGTAAAAGAGAAGAACTTAGTTTCCAAGAAATATCATGCAGAGGTTGTATAAAAATAGAATAAAAGGAAAAAAAAATTAGCTTTATTGGCTCTCATCATTTATACACGCGGCCCCTTATAAAGGGGATATGCGGCTGGGAAGCCCCTTGCCGGACTCGTCTAACCATGTCCGAGGTCTGAATGACCTGTTTTTAGGGGCATTGACCCGCAAGGTCTGATTGGTGTGTGGCTGTCGAGGCAGTCTCACGTTCTCCGTGGTCGAGGAACACTCGAAGTTACTTTTTAATGAAATTATGCCACGTTGACCGGGTGTTTTTAAGCGTAAAAAACGCGTAATGTGGTATTGCGTTAGGGCTGGCGAAAGCTGCGCACCCCGGTAGTGCTTAAGGGCTACTGTTTGAATGGGGCGATGGATAGTGAGCTTTTCGCGACGGAGGTTGTCGGATGGACCGAACACAACCTCTAGTGGTATAGAGCCTGTATAATTGGCTTAAAGGCCTGGCGTCACTCCTTTGAAGGAAGTGATACTATGGCGAATTTTGGTATGGTCTATCCCCATTCTGCGGGCGGTGTCCTGGTATTGCAGGTGCCACGCTGTCTTTCCGTGTTATCACATGAAGTGAGTTCACTGTTTTGACTTCTAGTGGGAAAGTCTTCTGTTTTCCGGAGTGCTGCTTTTGGGTTTCGTCACCTTCGCTTGGTGTGTCGAGCCCCTTGTGTTCGGCATTAAGTCGGTCGGACTGTTTGAAGACCCAACAATCTCTATGGGTATGGTTTGCAGGCTTCCCGGAGGTACCATGTATTTGACATAGTCTGTCCAGAATCTTATTTAGGTTGGATAGCTCATCACTGTTGTCCTTGAGGGGCAGTGTTTTGTTGTTCGGCCGAGAGCTTTTGAATCCGGCGTTGACCGCCATACTATTTGGGCCATTTTCCTTATGCCGGCGCTGATCTTTTCTACATCGTGATTTCCCATTTCCATCCCTAACTTCGGATGTACTCGGGTTGCTGGTGCTGCACTTAGCCAGCCAGCTGTCTTCCCCCGTGCAAAAGCGGGTCATGAGGCTTGTTAGTGCAGCCATTGTTCTTGGTTTTTCCTGGCCGAGGTGTCTGGCGAGCCATTCGTCTCGAACGTTGTGTTTAAAGGCTGCTAAGGCTTCAGCGTCCGGACAGTCGACTATTTGGTTCTTTTTAGTGAGGAACCTGTTCCAGAATTTGCGTGCCGACTCTCCGGGCTGTTGAGTTATGTGACTTAAATCGTCTGCATCCGGAGGACGGACATAGGTCCCCTGAAAATTTGCTCGAAACGCATCCTCAAGCTCTTCCCAACTTCCAATGGTATTTTCTTGGAGGCTTTTAAGCCAATGTCGAGCTGGCCCTTTGAGCTTGAGGGGTAGGTATTTTATGGCATGGAGATCGTCTCCTCTGGCCATATGTATGTGTAGGATGTAATCCTCAATCCAGACTCCGGGTCTGTTGTTCCGTCATATGCTTCTATGTTTACGGGTTTGAATCCCGCTGGAAATCCATGATCCAGTACCTCGTCGGTGAAACATAGTGGGTGTGCGGCGCCCCTGTATTTGGGTGTGCCGTTGTCTTCAAATGCTCGGCGGGTTATGTTGCTTCCTGGAGTCTTCTTTTTTGGCCCATAAACAGATCTGACTGGGTCGTCCTTTTTCCGAGGGTCTTTATGCTGATCGTGTGCCGGCTTGTGTGCGGCGCCCCTTGTTGCTCTTGGCCTGTCATCTGGTCATCTATCCGGCTAGGCGGCTTCTTTCTTTTTTGACTGCGGGGGCTCTAAGGCCTCCTCGTCAAATTCGGGCAACAGCTTGCGCTTCGGGTAGCTCTTTGTCTGGTGACTAGCGCCATGTTTATCTGCGTTGTTGAGTACTTTGCTCCATCTCATTCTGAGTGCGTCCTCCGCTGTTTTGAGCTTCCGCTTTTGCTTCTTCAAACTTCTTGCAGTGGCGACGAGCCTTTTATGAAGATTCGTATGCTCTGGTGATGTGAGATCATCTTCGCCGAGGATGGGTTGTTTGTCCAGTTCACGTCCGGCTGGCTGCTTGTTGACATGTGCGTCGTCCACCGCTTCGCCCTGCTCTAGGGCCGGGTCCTTATGGGTGTCGTTTTTATCAAGGCCGGTCTTCGGGTGGCGCTTGCGTCGCCGTTTTGGTTGTTTGTTGGGGGAGTTGTCCTTTGCCACGTCCCGTTTTTCCTCGTTATCACTTCCTTTTGGTGTATCCACCATGTATACGTCGTGAGTTGGGGTGGCTTTCCCGTGCCCGGTAGGCACTGGTTCTTGATCGTCTCCGGCATCGTCGTCCATACCGTCGATGTCTTCGGAGTCGTGGTTTAGCATGTCAGTTAGATCGTCGACAGTGGCTATTAATTGGGTGGTGGGTGGGCATTGAATTTCTTCGTCGTCCGCATCCCAACTGTCCTGGCCGCAGTCCGGCCAGGGCTCTCCTGATAACAAGAGATACTTCAGCGAACTTAAGATGTCGCCGAAAGGTGAGCGTTGAAATATGTCCGCTGCGGTGAACTCCATGATCGGTGCCCAATCAAATTCGATCGGAGGGGGCGCGGGAGGTTTGGAGTCCGGCAAGGATTCCGGCGCCTCGGAGCCACAGGCTTCATGAGGGACAAAGTCATTGTTCGGCTCTATCGCCGTAGAGGTTGCAGCCCCCGAGGCGGTGTCTAGCCATCCCTCCTCGATCTGCGCAGCCGGCTCCGAATTGAAGATCGGAGCGGGTTCGAGTGCGGCCTCCAGGGTACTGTCCGGCTGCAGAGCTAAACCATGCTCGCCGTGACAGTGCGGCACGCTCGGCTGTGGCTTGAATCCATCGAAGATCGAGTCCCCGCGGATGTCCGCCGTGAAGTTTAAACTTCCAAATCTGACCTGACGGCCAGGGGCGTAGCTTTCGATCTGCTCCAGATGACCAAGCGAATTGGCCCGCAGTGCGAAGCCGCCGAATACGAAGATCTATCCGGGGAGAAAAGTCTCACCCTGGACTGCGTCGTTGATGATGATCGAAGAAGCCATCGAGCCTATCGGTGACGACACAGAGGAACTCTCAATGAAAGCACCAATGTCGGTGTCAAAACCGGTGGATCTCGGGTAGGGGGTCGCGAACTGTGCGTCTAAGCGGATGGTAACAGGAGACAAGGGACACAATGTTTTACCCAGGTTCGGGCCCTCTTGATGGAGGTAAAACCCTACGTCCTGCTTGATTAATATTGATGATGTGTGTTACAAGAGTGGATCTACCACGAGATCAAGGAGGCTAAACCCTAGAAGCTAGCCTATGGTATGATTATGTTCGTCCTATGGACTAAGGCCATCCGGTTTATATAGACACCGGAGAGGGCTAGGGTTACACAGAGTCGGTTACAATGGTAGGAGATCTACATATCCGTATCGCCAAGCTTGCCTTCCACGCCAAGGAAAGTCCCATCCGGACACGGGACGAAGTCTTCAATCTTGTATCTTCATAGTCTTGGAGTCCGGCCGATGATGATAGTTCGGCTATCCGGACACCCCCTAGTCCAGAACTCCCTCAGTGTTCCCTATTCCCCTCTCGGTCAGTGTCAAGATCGTTGACCTGTCGAACAAACTGGACCACACGAAGAACACGACGGGTCGAGGAGGAAACCAACCCTCCACGGAGGAAAAATTGGGTGGAGACCGGCTGCAAAACTCCTCCCCTACATACCCGAACCGATCTGCCGCCACCTGTTCTACCAATGCATCCCACGACATCCTCTCATCCCCACCCGCACATACGTTTCTCGGCTCAGTACCTTGCATCGGCTCCAGGAAACAAACTACACGGCTCCGTATCAATCACTTCCGCGGTAATCGGACTTTCCATGGTCGAGGGATCGAAGCCTTCTTCTCCACGCGATCAGACTGGTGGGCGTGGGATCCCTGGGTCAGCGATGGTCGCACCGTGCTAGAACGCCTCGCCGCCCTCTCTGTCCCATGGCTGCATCAGCCCGGAACGAGAGCCATGGCCGCCGCGGGTCATGCTCCCGCTGCCTGAAGTGTTGCCTCCATCGAGAAGGACGGGAGTCGCCACGCCGGAGTTCGGCCCCGTCGCCGCCTTGGATGATGTAAACCATGCGGATGAGGACGGCCGCTGCTCCACCTCGTACATCCCGCTATCAACAGTGGCACCGGAGGCAGTAACATGCGACATAGACTTACCGCCACTGCACGTATCAGAACACAGGAGTATGACACAACCAACATGACTAGAGAAAGAGGCCAGGAGGACGATGTGATCGATAGTGGTCATGGAGCTGACGGAGAGGAGATACAAAAGGTATGGTCGTTGCCTGGTTCTTCGAGATTGTCCCTTACAACAATCTCAGTTTGCATGTGTATAGTACATTGCCATGCCAAAATCTAGATTAGGAAGTCAAGATAATATGTTTCTCTGTAATGAACAATTTGAGGATGACATATTATTAATTTTGTAAACAAGGATTTGCTAATATTTGGCTTGATAGTACAATAGCTTATTCAAAACAAAGTATTCCGTCCACGACGCACCTAGTGTAAAATTAATGTGTTGTGAAGAACATAAATATATTTTACATTATGGTAATGTAACGTTAATTCTCAACACTTTTTAATGTAGGTGGTTGATAAAGTTGGGCAAGCTTTGATCGTTCCCGAAGTGGGAAAGTCATTCGATTCAGAGCAGCAAGCATGAAAATGAGGATGCAACCCCAACAGCCAGTATAGAGAGATGAAGAAAAGATAACAAACCACAAACAAATAAGCAAAACACTACGATGCAACATCACATTGCCATTCATATCCACCTTTGAAAGAAGGCACACATGCCCTTTCACCCTCGATCGAAGGGCGTCACACAGTCGGTAAGGTAGAGCGGCTCACCCACGAACAATGGACTAGCTGACAAATAAACAAAATGTTGCGCGCAACCACCTCACAAAGAAAACTACCCGTGGACCAATGCCACCACCCACATCACGGATCAAGTCGAAGATGCTAGCTTTAGGAATGAGATCGCCCAAAAAAGGCATGACCGAAGAATTGAGCCGCCAAGACCACGATCACTCATCACCACCATTGCTTCATTGTCACTGTAGACTGTTCCCTATTCCCCTCTCGGTCAGTGTCAAGAGCATTGACCTGTCGAACAAACTAGACCACACGAAGATCACGACGGGTTGAGGAGGAAACCAACCCTCCACGGAGGAAAAATTGGGTGGAGACCGGCTGCAAAACTCCTCCCCTGCATACCCGATCCGATCTGCCGCCACCTGTCCTACCAATGCATCCCACGACATCCTCTCATCCCCACCCGCACGTACGCTCCTCGGCTCAGTACCTTGCATCGGCTCCAGGAAACAAACTACACGGCTCCGTATCAATCACTTCCGCGGTAATCGGACTTTCCATGGCCGAGGGATCGTAGCCTTCTTCTCCACACGATCAGACTGGTGGGCGTGGGATCCCTGGGTCAGCGATGGCCGCACCGCGCTAGAACGCCTCGCCGCCCTCTCTGTCCCATGGCTGCATCGGCCCGGAACGAGAGCCATGACCGCCGCGGGTCGTGCTCCCGCTGCCTGAAGTGTTGCCTCCATCGAGAAGGACGGGAGTCGCCACGCCGGAGTTCGGCCCCGTCGCCGCCTTGGATGATGTAAACCATGTGGATGAGGACGGCCGCTGCTCCACCTCGTATAGCCCGCTGTCAACAGTGGCACCGGAGGCAGTAACATGTGACATAGACTTACCGCCACTGCACGTATCAGAACACCAGGAGTATGACACAACCAACATGACTAGAGAAAGAGGCCAGGAGGACGATGTGATCGATAGTGGTCATGGAGCTAACGGAGAGGAGATACAAAAGATATGGTCGTTGCCTCGTTCTTCGAGATTGTCCCTTACAACAATCTCAGTTTGCATGTGTATAGTACATTGCCTTGCCAAAAGCTAGATTAGGAAGTCAAGATAAGATGTTTCTCTGTAATGAACAATTTGAGGATGACATATTATTAATTTTGTAAACAATGATTTGCTAATATTTGGCTTGATAGTACAATAGCTTATTCAAAACAAAGTATTCCGTCCATGACGCACCTAGTGTAAAATTAATGTGTTGTGAAGAATATAAATATATTTTACATTGTGGTAATGTAACGTTAATTCTCAACACTTTCTAATGTAGGTGGTTGATAAAGTTGGGCAAGCTTTGATCGTTCCTGAAGTGGGAAAGTCATTCGATTCAGAGCAGCAAGCATACGACATGTACAACACGTATGCCGGCAAGATTGGGTTTAGTATCAGAAAGAGCCAGACAAAGCGCCGCCAAAATCAAACTATATCCCAGAAATATATAGTTTGCAGTAATCAGGGAGAGCGAGAAACCGAGTCATCAAAGGCCACTACAAGAACAGGTTGTCAGGCTCGTGTTCAATTTAGTGTCAGTAGAGAGGGGATTTGGACAGTGCAAAAGGTTGTAACCGATCACAATCATTATCTTGCTAGTCCCAATAAGTTACACAAGCTGAGATCCCAACGACGTGTTGTAGAAGCGGACAGAGCGCTAATTGGCCAGATACGTGAAGCTGGGATGAAGCCATCTCAGGTGTATGATTTCATGGTAGCGTTCTGTGGAGGAGTCGACAAAGTGCCATTCTCAAAAATGGATTGCAATAATGAGATTGGTAAGGAAAGGAAGAAGTATTTAGAATCCAATGATGCAAAAACACTGTTAGAATACTTGAAGAGTAAGCAGAGGGAGGATCCAACATTTTTTTATGCGATTCAAGTAGATGAGTAGGATGGTCAGATAGCTAAATTTTTTTAGGCAGATGGTCAGTCCATTATGGATTACGCATGCTTTGGTGATGCTGTATCATTTGACACCACGTTTGATACCAATAAGTTTGAATTGCCTTTCACTCCAATCCTTGGTGCCAATCATCACAAGCAGACAGTAATATTTGGGGCTGCACTGATATTTAATGAGTCCATCGATTCATTTGTTTGGCTATTTGAAACATTTCTCACGGCAATGTCAGGCAAGCATCCAAGCACAATTTTCACTGATCAAGACAGGGCCATGGACGAAGAAATTGCTTATGTATTTCCAAATACAAGCCATCGTCTTTGCTTGTGGCACATCTATCTTAATGCTACTAAACATCTCGGGCATGTAATTCATAAGCATCCTGAGAAGTTTCTACCGGATTTTAAGAGATGTGTCTATGAAGACAGGTCTGAATTTATCTTCAAGAGGAAGTGGCAAGAATTGTTGGAGGAGTATAACCTTGAGGACAACGAATGGATGGAAAAATTGTATGAATTGAGGGGAAAGTGGGCTGCCATTTATCGTGACTCGTTTACAGCTGATATGAACTCGACTCAAAGGAGTGAAGGAATGAATAATGTCTTCAAGAATGATTTCGTAGGAAACTTGGTCTTTCCAAACTCCTTGTAGAACGTGACAAGGTTGCAGCGAGCCTTCGCGAGAATGAGTTGGATGAAGATTTTAGTTCGCGTCGAAAAGAACCCGGTTACTTATAGCAATTTACCATTGTTGAAGACTGCGGCTGAATCGTATACAAGTAGGATGTATTCCGAGTTTGAGAAAGAATTTAAAATGCAGTTTACATTCTCTTGTAAACTGCTAACAAATGAAGGGCCAATCTTCACATATATGGTTACACATATGCACAGCGAGCATGGAGCAACAATTGTATTCAACAGTATGGATATGACTGTTACATGTTGTTGCAGAAAGTTTGAATCCATAGGTATGTGTACACTTTTTATTGCAATATGATTTTTAATACAAACTGATAAAATATGAAATGCATATCTGATAGGTTCGTTGTGCAAGCATGCTCTCAAGGTCTTCAACATGAATGATGTTTTCATTTTGCCATTGCAATATATACTGAACAGATGGACAAAATATGCAAAGAGAGGCTTCTATATTGAGAAGCAAGGAACTGATACAGAAAATTTGAAAACACAAGCGGCTCGTATCTCATGGAAGGCAACATCTGTTGCATTGAAATGTTCGACAATGAAAGAGCTTCTTGATGATTTGGAGAAAACCATTGATAAGTTGGACTTGGAAGCAAATAATTCTCTTAGCAAGATGAAAGAAAAATCCAATGAGGTTCCGCTAGTTTCGACTGAGTGTGTTGCAGAGACATTAAAAGGTATTGTATCGTTTAGAGTTTCTCCGGTGGTAAAAGGCGCAAAGAGTAAACGATCAAAAATCTCTCTTGAAAGGAAGAAAGGAAAGAAAAAGAAAAATTCTAACAAGAAAGGTATTGATCGATTGTACCCAATCTAGCAAAGCTATTATCTAGTATATGTTTCAATAGTCATTTTTATTTTATTTTGGTTTTTACGTCTGACTATAGGAGAAGATCCAAAGAATGCAACAGAAAATAGAGAGGAACACAATGATCCAAATGAATTGATCGTAAGACATGGCTTGTACTCATTATTTTCCTTTCATATTGTACTTGATCTGTTGTTTTAAACTATTTCATCTTCCATGATGTAGGACCTTAATGCTAGTAGCATCGACGCTATGACAAACTTTGCAAATGATGTTCATTGGCAACCTTCGACCATAGGTTCTTCCTTGATCCAAGGCGGATATGCTACTGCCTCAATGCCAACATTATCAAGTGATGTCTATGGCCAGCCTTCGACCATGGCTTCTCCGTTGATTGAAGGCGGATATGTTAATGCATCCATGCTAACATTCTCAACAGATGTGTACGGGCAGCCTTCGGCCATGCCTTCTCCTTTCGTCCAAGGCGGATTTACAAGTCTTCTACATGGAGTTCAACAAGAAGCCACATTGTCCTCATCCGTTAGAAAGTTACATTTCGATAAATAAGGAACCTTGCTTTCATATGCTTTCGAGAACAATTTGCTCTATCATTCTGATGGAGTGCCAAATCGACAATAAGGAACCTTGCTTTGTAATATCTACATGATTATGTATATATTCTCATAGGGTTGATTTACTGGAATGCTACTCCTTGGTGTTTAAATTTCAGTCCAATTTGAATCCATTTGCAATCGCGTTCCAATCAGGGTTGTCTGAGTACAATGAAATGTTCAAATATATAATGAGAAATCTGCATGCTTTCAGTTTTGATACAAAAAGGAATTGAGGTTCTCTCTTGTAAAAGCTAGCAGGACCTAGTTGTGCTTTCCTGTTTGCAACATAATCAAGATATGAGCATGTAAAAGATGATATAAAACATGATTTTTTTTTCACTTTATAGATGATCACAAGAATCTATCATTTTACAGATCAAAAATTTTACAGTCAATAATTCTGAACAATTTACAATAGTGTATCAGCATTATTTTCATCATAAGCTTCTGAATCTTGAAATTAACTGAGGAAAGTACGTTGTAACCAAAAAAAAACATGCTTCCTTGCAATCCATTGAGCAGAACATCAGTGAGCATTTTGACATCTTTTCTGACCTCGTAGCAGGCCATGAAAATGCAGAAATAATACAGTCTACTTAACACGATCTACTTCATGTTCTCGGTGTCATCGGATTATCCGTTTAACCTTTACTTGTTCTCTCTTCCTACCCAGCTATCTATCAATCCAGCATCACCGTTAGGCCACTATAAACCTATTTGCAAACCTTAACTAGCAGTGCACCAATTATTATTACTTTTCGAGAATGATAGTGCATCAATTATAATTCAGAGAAGTTCAGAAAACTCTGGCTTCTAAACTGCAGGAGGCTTTGTGGAACACAAACAAGTTGCATGTGATGGTGCCTGCAGCATAGAGCACATAACAATGAAATCCAAGAACGGACATGAACAACTGCTGCAAAAAAAGGGAACCTATTCATGCTTATTGATAATAGAAATACAGTGTGATATCAAACAGAGTTGAAATCTGAAAATTATACTAGTTCAACTATTATACAGTCATGCTCTATGGAGAGAGGATATTACAATTGTGATGCCCATGGACAAGAAAATTGCAACGACCACAAAGCTAGAAAATCAAACTATAATGGAAGGCGCTGGTTCATCACTGAAAAGCTACTCTTCTTTTGAATCGGGAAAACAAATTCATTCAGTTGTTGGTGAACACGGATATCATATCCGGCGAGCTCATGGCCACGAGAGCACGCCGGCGCCATACACGCACATACTCACCGAGCGGGTGCTGCACGCCGTGAGCCATCAAGGGCGCCTCTGTAGGACCTTGAGAAGAGGTGTCTAGAGGGGGGGTGATTAGACACTAAGTACCAAAGTTGTAGTTTTTAATAAATTTAAGTTTAAGTGGAGTTTAGGCACAAATTTAACATTCACAACACATAGCAAGCAAGCATGCAAAGAGTATATGAGCAGCGGAAAGTAAAGCATGCAACTTGCAATAATGTAAAGGGAAGGGTTTGGAGGATTCAAACGCAATTGGAGACACGGATGTTTTTGGCGTGGTTCCGATAGGTGGTGCTATCGTACATCCACGTTGATGGAGACTTCAACCCACGAAAGGTAACGGTTGCGCGAGTCCACGGAGGGCTCCAGCCAAGAAGGGTCCACGAAGAAGCAACCTTGTCTATCCCACCATGGCCGTCGCCCACGAAGGACTTGCCTCACTAGCGGTAGATCTTCACGAAGTAGGCGATCTCCTTGCCCTTACAAACTCCTTGGTTCAACTCCACAATCTTTGTCAGAGGCTCCCAAGTGACACCTAGCAAATCTAGGAGACACCACTCTCCAAGAAGTAACAAATGGTGCGTTGATGATGAACTCCTTGCTCTTGTGCTTCAAATGATAGTCTCTCCAACACTCAACTCTCTCTCATAGGATTTGGATCTGGTGGAAAGAGGATTTGAGTGGAAAGCAACTTGGGAAAGGCTAGAGATCAAGATTCATATGGTAGGAATGGAATATCTTGGCCTCAACACATGAGTAGGTGGTTCTCTCTCAGAAATGGTAAGTTGGAAGTGTAGGTTTAGTCTGATGGCTCTCTCCACGAATGAAGAGGAGGTGGAGGGGTATATATAGCCTCCACACAAAATCTAACCGTTACACACAATTTGCCAAACTCGGTGGGACCGAATTGAGAAACTCGGTAGGACCGATTGAGCAAATTTAGTGACCGTTAGGATTTTCGGTGGGACCGAAATGCAACTCGGTAGGACCGATATGGTTAGGGTTACGACATAATGTAATTTCGGTGAGACCGGTTATACAAACTCGGTAGGACCGATTTTGGTAATTAGCTAACCAGAGAGTTGGTCAGGCAAACTCGGTTGGACCGATTATCAAACTCGGTGGGACCAATTTTGGTAATGAGTCAACCAGGAAGTTTGCATTGTAATCTCGGTAGTACCAATTTCTCAAACTCGATGAGACCGATTTTGATAATGGACATACACAGAGAGATTACAATCCCATCTCGGTGAGACCGAGATCCCTATTGGTGAGACCGATTTGCTTAGGGTTTGTGGCAGTGGCTAAGACATCCAAACTCGGTGGCGCTGGATAGAAAGAATCAGTGGGGCCGAGTTTGACTTTATGTTTAGGACATATGTGGATATGAGAAAGTGGTCGAGGGTTTTTGGAGCATATCACTAAGCACATGAAGCAAGAGGCTCATTAAGCAACACATCATCCCTCCTTGATAGTATTGGCTTTTCCTATAGACTCAATGTGATCTTGGATCACTAAAATGTAAAATGAAGAGTCTTGAGCTTGAAGCTTGAGCCAATCCTTTGTCCTTAGCATCTTGAAGGAGTTCCCACATCCTTTAGTCCATGCCACTCCAATGTTGAACTTATTTGAAATGTACTAGATAAAATTGTTAGTCCAACAAGAGATATGTTGACATTAATTACCAAAACCACCTAGGGAGCACTTGTGCTTTCAATCTCTCCCTTTTTGGTAATTGATGACAACATACATCAAAGCTTTAGATAAAGATTTAAGATATAGCAAGTAAAGCTTTGGAAAGACATGTAACAAGCATAGGCTCCCCCTACATGTATGCAATCATGTGAATATGAAATATAGAAGCATGTGATAGCATAACCATGATAGAGCAGGCAATGTGTTACATGTATCTTGGCCATATGCATCAGAGCAAAACGTATTTAAGGAAATTCCTTCATGCCCATGAGTCCTTCTTGCAAACAGTATGTACATCAGCAAGAATTCCTCATACACATGATTGTGATGCATATACTTACCTTGTAGTCTTGAGTAGGCTTAGGATGTAATGAACCTGCACAAACAAGGTTAGATAACACAGGTACATCTACTAGCCAGAGCAAACAGAAGAAACTACAAGAATACCACGACTGGGATGACATGTAGAGAGTGAGTACTAAGTACCACAGTTGATTAGACATGTCCCCAAGAGTAAAGATATGCAATGAATTTAAATGATTTCTTTCCCTTAGATGTCTTGCTCCCCCTGAATCTAACATGGGATACTGGGAGAAGATAGGGAACAGAAAATCAGAGCTGGAAGATATAAATGAACAGAGCTAATGCAAACTAATGCAAGTAAGCACACATGAACATGTATTTCCCCTCAAGAAGACATGTGGCATCTCTCCTCTTGAACACCAAGCATTTGGGATCCTTGAGAAAATACTTTCTACTAGTATTCTCTCCCCCTGGAGATCACTCTCTCTCCCCCCTTGAAGGATCTCTCTCTCCTTCTCTAATGTGATCTCTCTCTCTAAGTGATAAGCTTTGATGTGATCTCTCTCTCCCCCTTTGACATCAATTTCCAAGAAGGGCTTGATAAAGATGTAATCTCTCTCTCTCCCTCTGGAATTTGTCGTGAATGGGTTTGATCCTTGAGTCACAACATAAAGCAATGATAAAAATGTGATGCTTGTAGAGGACAAGATTCATTGAGTGGAGTTGGATCAGAAGAAACACAAAATAAGTGGCAAACTATTTTTCCTGTTGTGAAATCGGTGGCACCGAGTGGTATGCTTCGGTGGTACCGAAAATTTTCGGTTGGACCGAAAACAACAAATCGGTGAAACTGAGTTCATCATAGAGAAAAACACTTGTCACCTCAGCTCACTAGACTAATAAGATCTCACAAAGATTTGCAAGGAATTTACTGAATGATATGCAAGGAATTGGATGCATAGAACGCAGAGTAAAAAGAAAGAAATCTAGATGAAGTTTTTTTTGGAAGGGGAAACAAATATGCATGAGCAAATGCAAAAATACAGAAGAAAACACAAGAGAACTTCATCTAGAGATGGTCGGCGACAAAGTCACCTATGTTAGAGTATATTGACTTAGGAGTCAAGTGAGATCACTTGATCATAGGTCATACTCATCGTTTAAGCTCAAAATGGGGTTGCCATTTTTCGTTTAAGCATCTTGATGTATTCACATCTTGTCGAGTTGCTTTAGCTCATGTCTTGGAGTAAAGCTTCTCTAAGATTGAATAACATACCTTGGTTGGTGGTGTTGTCCATGTAGTTGAACTTGTGTGAGTTGCTCGAGGTTGATGTAGCTCATCAAGAATTTGGAGCACCACTTGGAATTTAAGTCCATATACCTACATGGGTTAGATCTTGCAAGGAAGAGCACTTGTGTATCCAAAAATGACAATCATGAAGCTCAACATAGAATTTGTCAAACGATATGTTTGAATGGTTTCATGCTTCCTTGTCTTCAACCACCTTTGTATAGAGACTTGGTGATGTAGAGATTGCTCAAGATGTGATTAGGTTATAATCTCATGGAGTTTGATTCAGCCAAGTACCTACATGGGTTAGATAACATGCAAGATACAAATATATCCAAGACATAAGATTTTCATCATAAGAGAGATATCAAGGATTAGTTATAAGCTCATGTCTTGCATGTATCCAATTGAGTTTCTACTCCAAGTTTGAAGCATCAATGATGTTCAGTTCTCCTCTTAACCTGCAAAACACTTTCTCATCAAGAGGTTTAGTGAATATATCCGCTAATTGCTTTTATGTGCGAACATGCTTAAGATCAATGTCACCCTTAGCAACATGATCTCGAATAAAATGATGACGAACTTCAATATGCTTAGTTCGAGAATGTTGCACAGGATTATGACCAATTTTGATAGCACTTTCATTGTCACAAAGCAATGGAACATGTTTCACTTATATCCCATAATCTTTAAGAGTTTGGGTCATCCAAAGTAATTGAGCACAACATGAACCAGCAGCAATGTATTCCGCTTCGGCGGTGGATAAGGATACCGAGTGTTGTTTCTTGGCAGACCAAGACACAAGAGATCTACCAAGAAATTGACAAGTACCCGAAGTGGACTTTCTATCAACCTTGTCTCCGGCATAGTCCGAGTCGGAGTAGCCAACAAGATCGAAAGAGGCCCTCTTAGGATACCAAATGCCAAAATTTGGTGTATGGATTAAGTATCTCACTATCCTTTTCACAGCCTTAAGATAACATTCTTTAGGAGCAGCTTGATATCGTGAACACATGCACACACTCAGCATAATATCGGGACGTAAAGCACATAGATATAACAATGAACCAATCATAGAGCGATAAACCTTTTGATCAACCGGTTCACCATCTTTGGTCAAATCAAGATGTCCACTAGTAGGCATGGGTGTAGACATACCTTTGCATTCTTGCATATTGAACTTCTTGAATAAGTCCTTAGTGTACTTCGTTTGAGAGACAAAAGTACCTTCCTTAGTTTGCTTGATTTGCAACCCAAGAAAGAATTTGAGTTCACTCATTATTGACATCTCAAACTTCTCCGACATTAGCTTCCCAAACTTTTCACTAAAATGAGGGTTAGTTGAACCAAATATAATATCATCAACATAGATTTGGCACACAAATAGTTCACCATTAACCCTTTTAGTAAAGAGTGTGGAATCGATTTTCCCAATTTCAAATCCCTTTCCAAGAAGAAACTTCGTTAAACATTTGTACCAAGCTCTAGGAGCTTGTTTAAGACCATAAAGAGCTTTGTGAAGTTTGTAAACATGATTTGGTTTCTTAGGATTGACAAAGCCGGGAAGTTGTTTAACATAAACTTCCTCCTCTATTTCACCATTTAGAAAAAGCACTTTTAATGTCCATTTGGTACAATGTGATATCATGGTGATTAGCATAGGCAAGTAAGATGCGAATAGACTCAAGTCTAGCAACGGGAGCATAAGTCTCACCATAGTCCATACCTTCGACTTATGTGTAGCCTTGGGCGACGAGACGTGCTTTGTTGCGAACTACTTTTCCATCTTCATCTTGCTTGTTGCGAAACACCCATTTGGTACCGATGATGTTGTGGTTGTTGTCGGGCTTCTCAACCAATGTCCAAACTTGGTTCCTCTCAAAGTTGTGTAGCTCTCCATGCATAGCATTTATCCAATCCGGATCTTCCAATGCTTCTTCGACCTTCATAGGTTCAATGCTAGAGATGAAGGAATAGTTCTCACAAAAGTTAGCTAGACGAGTTTTAGAGCGAGTGATTCTCCCGGTTTGAATATCATTGTAGATTTGCTCGACGGGATGGTCTTTAGCAATTCTTGCTCGAACTCGTGAAAGCTTTTGCTTGGATCTTCGTTGAACATCTTCTTCATCTTGTTCTTCTTCTGGGCCTTCTTCATTGTTGGCATTGTCGTTCTCTTGTCGTGGTGGAGAAGGAGGTTGTTGACATTCATCTTGATGCACTTCCTCGTTTCCTTCATCTTGGTGTGTCCCACTTGTGGATGCTTCCGTATCAACTCTTGGTTCACCTTGTCGTGAAGTAGAAGCTTCCACTTGGACGGATGAGGTACTCTCCTTCACCTCCGTTGGACGGATCTTGCCAATAGATAAGTCTTGGATTGCTTCCGAAGGATCTTTGTCTCCTACATCAATTGGCAATTGCTCTACTTGCGAGCCGTTAGATTCATCAAACTTCACATCTACCGTCTCTTCAACCTTTCGGGTGAAATTGTTGTAGACACGGTAAGTGTGAGAGTTTGATCCATAACCTAGTAGGAATCCTTCATGAGACTTAGGAGAAAATTTAGAACGACGATGCTTATCAAGAATGTAGCACTTTGAGCCGAATACTCGAAAGTATCCAACTTGGGTTTTGTTATCGGTGAGGAGCTCGTATGTCGTCTTGCCGAGTAGCTTGTGAAGATACAAGCGATTTGTTGCATGACAAGCTGTCTCAACCGCTTCTGCCCAAAAGTGCTTCGGCGTCTTGTACTCATCAAGCATCATTCTTGCCATTTCGATGAGCGTCCGGTTCTTCCTCTCAAAAACTCCATTTTGTTGAGGTGTGTACGTAGCCGAGAACTCGTGTGAAATCCCTTCTTCGTCAAGAAAGGTGTCCACATTTGCGTTCTTGAACTCTGTTCCGTTGTCGCCGCGAACCTTCTTGATCTTCACTTCAAATTGATTTTGGGCCTTCCTAGCGAAGTTTTTGAAGATCTTCTAAGCCTGCGATTTATCATCAAGAAAGAACACCCACGTAAATCTTGAAAAATCATCGACTATAACTAGACCAAAAGAATTTCCACCAAGACTCTTGTAAGAGTTGGGACCAAAGAGATCCATGTGAAGTAGCTCGAGTGGCATCTTTGTGGTCATGATGTTCTTCACGGGATGCCTTCCTCCAACCTGTTTACATGCCTGACAAGCACTGCAAAGTCTATCCTTATCAAATATGACATCATTAACTCCAAGGATATGATTTCCCTTAATAAGCTTGTCAAGGTTTCTCATGCCAACGTGACCTAGTCATCTATGCCATAACCAACCTTTTGAGGATTTAGCAATGAAGAAAGTTTTAGGTTGAGCCTTTTTAGTGAAATCAACAATGTATAGATCACCTCTACGTATGTCGGTAAAGACCATTTTATGATTGTCTCGACGAAAAACTTGGCAATCTACTTCAGTAAATAGGACTGAAACCGAAATTAGCAAGTCTAGATACTGAAAGTAAGTTGTATCCAAGAGATTCAACGAGCATGACATTTTGTATGGAGCTATCATGTGATATGGCCACCTTACCAAGGCCAACCACCTTACCCTTTGAGTTGTCACCGAAGGTGACATACTTTCGAGGACTATCATTATCAGCAAGCTCACGAAACATGTCTTTATCTCCGGTCATGTGATCAGTACATCCACTATCAAGAACCCATTCCTTTCCTCCTGACATATATCCTCGAAGATTTGCCATAAGACCAAAATGTCTCATTGCATCATTAAGATCAAAGTCACTATCATCATCCTCATCATAGTATCCATGTTCAACATCGTCATGTGGTGGATCAAATCCTAGAGAGGGTGATTCGTTAGAGTGATTTTGACAATGATCTTGTCTATGAATTTTTATAGCTTCAGAAATAATATCACTAATAATACCAACATCTCCTTTGGCACGCATAAGGTTTGTAAGCTCAAATAGACGATCACCAAACATAGGATAACTAGTATTCATTTTACTCAAAGAAATAGACTTATGGAGAATTTCATCAAGATTTTTCAAAGAATAATCAGGAAATCGTTCCTCAAGAAATTTCCATATAGTGTAGGCACACCCAAGAGTAGGCAGTTTTATAATCAAGTTTCTAGGCAAGCCTCTAGTGATAGGATTAACAGTTCTAACATTCCTAATCATGTTAATAGACTCATCAAGGGTAGGATGCATAGGATCAACACAAGGTGCACAAGGACTAGCAATGTACTTGTTCAAATGATATTGATTGAAAACTACAAGCATCTCATTTTTCCACTCAAGAAAATACTCTCCATCAAGAATAGGCACTCTATGTCTAAGACTCCCCAAAGTAGACTCATCCATCTTCCTCCAATTGTGATTAAACCAAAGCAATGGAGACCAAAGCTCTGATACCACTTGTAGGACCTTGAGAAGAGGTGTCTAGAGGGGGGTGATTAGACACTAAGTACCAAAGTTGCAGTTTTTAACAAATTTAAGTTTAAGTGGAGTTTAGGCACAAATTTAACATTCACAACACATAGCAAGCAAGCATGCAAAGAGTATATGAGCAGCGGAAAGTAAAGCATGCAACTTGCAATAATGTAAAGGGAAGGGTTTGGAGGATTCAAACGCAATTGAAGACACGAATGTTTTTGGCGTGGTTCCGATAGGTGGTGCTATCGTACATCCACGTTCATGGAGACTTCAACCCACAAAAGGTAACGGTTGCGCGAGTCCACGGAGGGCTCCACCCAAGAAGGGTCTACGAAGAAGCAACCTTGTCTATCCCACCATGGATGTCGCCCACGAAGGACTTGCCTCACTAGCGGTAGATCTTCACGAAGTAGGCGATCTCCTTGCCCTTACAAACTCCTTGGTTCAACTCCACAATCTTTGTCGGAGGCTACCAAGTGACACCTAGCCAATCTAGGAGACACCACTCTCCAAGAAGTAACAAATGGTGCGTTGATGATGAACTCCTTGCTCTTGTGCTTCAAATGATAGTCTCCCCAACACTCAACTCTCTCTCATAGGATTTGGATCTGGTGGAAAGAGGATTTGAGTGGAAAGCAACTTGGGAAAGGCTAGAGATCAAGATTCATATGGTAGGAATGGAATATCTTGGCCTCAACACATAAGTAGGTGGTTCTCTCTCAGAAATGGTAAGTTGGAAGTGTAGGTTTAGTCTGATGGCTCTCTCCACGAATGAAGAGGAGGTGGAGGGGTATATATAGCCTCCACACAAAATCTAACCGTTACACACAATTTGCCAAACTCGGTGGGATCGAATTGAGAAACTCGGTCGGACCGATGTAGCAAATTTAGTGACCTTAGGATTTTCGGTGGGACCAAAATGCAACTCGGTAGGACCGATATGGTTAGGGTTAGGGCATAACATAATCTCGGTGAGACCGATTACACAAACTCAGTAGGACCGATTTTGGTAATTAGCTAACCAGAGAGCTGGTCAGGCAAACTCGGTTGGACCGATTATCAAACTCGATGGGACCGATTTTGGTAATGAGTCAACCAGGAAGTTTGCATTGTAATCTCGGTAGTACCGATTGCTCAAACTCAGTGAGACCGATTTTGATAATGGACATACACAAAGAGATTCCAATCCCATCTCGGTGAGACCGAGATCCCTATCGGTGAGACCGATTTGCTTAGGGTTTGTGGCAGTGGCTAAGACATCCAAACTCGGTGGCGCCGGATAGAAAGAATCAGTGGGGCCGAGTTTGACTTTAGGTTTAGGACATATGTGGATGTGAGAAAGTGGTTGAGGATTTTTGGAGCATATCACTAAGCACATGAAGCAAGAGGCTCATTAAGCAACACATCATCCCTCCTTGATAGTATTGGCTTTTCCTATAGACTCAATGTGATCTTGGATCACTAAAATGTAAAATGAAGAGTCTTGAGCTTGAAGCTTGAGCCAATCCTTTGTCCTTAGCATCTTGAAGGAGTTCCCAAATCCTTTAGTCCATGCCACTCCAATGTTGAACTTATCTGAAATGTACTAGATAAAATTGTTAGTCCAACAAGAGATATGTTAACATTAATTACCAAAACCACCTAGGGAGTACTTGTGCTTTTAGCCTCCATGCCCAACTTCGGTCGTTCATGGCGGCTGACATCTGATTTGGGTCTTCTGACGCCGGCAGTTTGAGCAGCTCTCCCACAGACGCGCACCACTCGTGGAGCCCTGGGCATAGGTGTCCATGGTGCCTCCTGGTCCGTCGTCGCCGCCACTCCGCCCCGCGGGCGCCGCCATCTCGCTCCGCCGGCATCGCTCGGCCTTGGCTGTCCTGGGCATGGAACAAGATGGGGATTGTGTTCGGTTTCTTGAGCCGATATAGCAGCTTACGGATAGAGCCGAGCGGAAGCGCCGAGAGCGACAGAACGAGCCGAAGAAAGCAGCGCTACACGGGCGCGAGAGGATGCCGTGGGATGCATTGGTAGGACAGGTGGCGGCAGATCGGATCGGGTATGCAGGGAAGGAGTTTTGCAACCGGTCTCCACCCAATTTTTTTCCGCGTCACCACTTGAAATGAAAAATGCCTCCACCAAGAGCACACCGAACAAGCAACTGCCCACACACCGCCACACGCCCACACATACCCAGAACGATACCTCCAAGGAGGTGATGACGTTGAGCACCATCGCCGCCTAGTTCCAGATTGAGGGTTTCACCTGGGTGCACGGGAGAGAGAAGGGGGATACTACCTTGACATCACCTTCAAGGGGGGAAATGTGCCCAAACCGTTGTCGGCGTCGTGGCCGCCACCGCCCGCCAAGGTATTTCCCTTGTCCATACCTCCCTATTCCCCTAGCTATCCGCTGGATCCGGCCAAGTCCGATGGGTGAAGAGAGCAGCACGCATCGAAGATGTCATCTTCAGATCTAGCACCGGAGGAACGCGGGGTACCCTACGCACCATAACCTACACTCATCGGGGTGACCCCCGGCACCAGCGCACACCACCCGCCGTCTGGTGGACACCGTCATGTCTACCTGAGGCGCTGCCTCGGAGTCCATACCCCTTGCCCCGAACAACGGAGTGGCCGAGAAACTTGCTGCCACCTTCACCGGCGGCCAACAGTGTCTACTACAGAAGATGTCAAAAAAAATCTACTACAGAAGAAAAAAAAAGACCATGACTAAAAAGGATAACATCATGTGATTTACATGACTTAATCACCTAATCTATTATTATCCCTAATCAACCTCTGCGCACATCCATCTAAAAACATACTCCGGGGTGCGAGCATGGAGGAGGCTGGGAGCGACGATCGCATCAGCGGCCTCTCCGACGACCTCCTGCGCGACGTCCTCCTCCGCCTCCGCTCGCTCCCCGCCGCCGCGCGCACCGGCATCCTCTCCCGCCGCTGGCGCCACGTCTGGACCAGCATCCCCGAGCTCGTCATCGACGAGCTCCACGTGCCGGGCCGGCCGCCGAGCTCCTTCCTGCGCGCCGTGGAAGGCGCCCTCGCCGCCTACTCCGCCTCCAACGTCGACGTCGCCGCGCTCACCATCGCCGTGCCCGACGTCAGGCTCTGCCGAATCGAAGCTCGCCGCGTCTCCTCGTGGCTGCGCGTCGCCTCGGAGCGCGTCGCCGGCACGCTGTCCCTCGCCCTGCCCCGCTCCGAGCCCACCACCCACGGACAGGAAATCGAGCTGCCCCCTTGCGGGAGGGCGACGGAGATCGCGCTCTCCCTCGCGGGGGAGTTCGTGCTCCGGCTCCGGCCGGCGGCCTCGTTCGCTGCGCTCACCGTCCTGACGATACAGTCGGCAGCCATGGACGGGCGGGAGCTCGGGGCGTTCGTGTCGTCCATGTGCCCGCGCCTGACGGACCTCACCCTGCGCGTCAACCTCGTGGCCTGCTCGGACGTCTCCATCCGCTCCGCTTCCCTCAGGCGCCTAGAATTCGGGGCCGGGTGCGCCCAGCGGCTCGGGGTCGCCGCCCCCATGCTCGAAGTGCTGGTCGCGTCTTTCCTCCACCACGCCCACATCTCGGCCCCGAGGCTCGCCGAGGCCAAGGTCCAGCGCCTGCACCGGCACCACTTCGCCGACGACGTGCCTCGTCGTCTCCGGCGGCTGGACATCACGCAGCTGTACCTACACGCGGCGGCGCCCCCGAGGGCGCGGCGGTTCGATGCGGTCGACGAGCTGAGACTGTCTGCCCTCATTGTACGTCCAATTAATTGGCTTCTCTCCGTATGAATCCATGGATTTTGTTGCTCTTGCTCAGGCGATCCATGTTAATTGGTCCTTTAATTTTGATGATTCGTTTTTGTGCTTCCGATTATTATTTTTCAGGGAATGGAGGGATACACTAGCTTCTTGGATGATGTAAACAATCTTCCCGTGTGTCAGACCGTATTATCGGTATCGTTAACGGGGGATCACCACGGCTTTGTTCCAACCATGCTGCATCTCCTCAGGAGAAGCAACGCTATAAGGAGGCTTGTGCTGGAGACATACACTCAGACGGTACGTAATTTCTAGGGTTCATTTTATCAGTTCATTCATAGACTGTAGCCCAAATATTCACGATTTTGAAATTAAGGAAACATGTTTAGGAGTAGTAGTTTATGATTTGGAGGCCCATTGAAAAATCATCGGAATCTTATGTGGCTGATGTTCAAGGGGAGGGTGGCATTCCGTGGGTGACGGTTTCTTCAGAGCGACATGGGAGGATGGTGCGACCAGCTGCCATCCCACACACGCCGTCCTAGAAAATGTCATGTTGCTCTGTAGAAGCTGCCATCCCACACACATCGAAAATGCCATGTCGCTCTAAAGAAACTGTCATCAAAACGTTCGCCAGCTAAGGGGGTCCAAAATCACACAGTACCATAATTAATGCACTATGTACTGTAGCTCTTCGCCTAATGTAGTCATATTATTTTGTTTAAAAATTGCAACTGTTGAATAATATTGCATCTACATGAAATTTTTTTCAGAAAGACCCATGCTCGACGGCTTGTCCATGTCGCTTGCCGGAGAGTTACAGGGCCAACAATATGACCCTCGATTCACTTGAAGAGATAGAGATCAATACGTTCATGGGAGCAGATGACCAGGTGGAATTTCTAGAGTTGCTAGTATCCAGATGCAGTGCAACAAGACCTATAAATGTGGTGCTCAACAAGTCGTACCTTGTTCCTTTACCAACCGAGAAAGTTTCCGAGATGATCCGCAGCATTTCTCGTCCAAATCTCAGAGTCGGATTACACTAAATCTCCAACGAGAGGTTTTTAGAGGTGGTACTGTAAGAAGTGGATCCTATGCATGATCTAACTATTGGTTTGTTAGTGGTCGTCTCCAAAAAATACTTATGACTGATAAACTTCGTGTCGATGGGTGTGTGCTCTAAAATCTCGATTTCAAGCCTAGCACGGTTGATATCCTCTGCAGCACGTTTCCTAGCAGACCGCCTCGTGGTCTCTGCACTCTCGACATCAACCACTGGTAGTCACCCACCGCTTTGTCCGATAGAGGTTTTAAGAACTCACATTTTTCCAGGATTTCAGGGGGAGGCACTCCCCTGACAAGGTTAGTCTCCAGCTTTGGCTTCTTCTTGTTTCGATCTTGCAGAACCTCCGGAGCTGGGTTCTCAAGGAACAGCGGTGATGCTCCTGGGATAATTTCCTGGCGAAAGGGTAAGCTTCTGGCGCTTTGCAGGCAGAAATCAAACCACTGGTGGATGAGTGGAGATGGACCTCTAGTTCTGCCCCCGATTCGATCAGTCTGAAACCTTGTCGCACAAGGTATCGCCTGTAGTGCATAAAACCAATGCAACCAATAAGACAGTAGGCTCACTATTGCAATGAAGCAGCAGCAGCAACAACAACAACAACAACAACAACAACAACAACAACAACAACAACAACAACAACAGCGATATACTCCATGGATTGAAAATCACAGTAATGAAATTAAGCATGGGAAAAATCATAAGATACCCATAAATCAGCCCAGAGGCTACTGCCTGACTTGGGAACAACAACAGCGACATTGGACATTCGCTTTGCAGCAGGGATGACATCGCTGCTCCAACCCACTGTGACCCAAACATCCCCGACTCCAAATGATTTCAGATAGTTCATGCTGTCAAATAGCTGGACCTACAGAAGGATACCAAAATTAAATCCAACGCAGCACATCGTAATTCAAGACTTTGTTAATTGTTCCTATAAAGGGTCGTTTTGCATTTTGCACGAAATTATTTTGGACCATCACTTCACTTTCCAGATCGAACACGATAGATGGAAAGCAAGAAACATAGAGAAGATGGGTTAGCTGGTAGAAACCTGCTTTTGTAGCTGTGTAAAGCTGTTTAGGACTGCTTCCCTACCACCATTGACTTCTGTTTCCATGTCAATTGTGTTATATGATGATCCCAACTGCTTAAGGACTGCACCAATTACTTCTCTAGGAGAATCAATCATTGAAATCTTCCCAGCAAGTTCAGGCCTCCATAAATCCTCCCAATCCTACAGATGGTACATCAATATGAGTAGCTACCACGTTGATGTCTGCGTGCACAATGCCATCATCTATATATGTGTCTTTACTCACAAGGATTTTGTAACTTATAAGTAGCAAAATAGTCAAACTCAATCAGTACTAGCAAAAGCCTTTAAGGACAAGTTAATCACTGTATAGTTCACATTGTATCTTCGGCCTAATGCTGCATGTTCTCTGAAGATTTTTTTTTACCTGTATTGGCTTCAAGTTATGCTGCTTAAACTTGCTTTTCTTGTACGCAATGACCACTGTGCCCCATCTGTATGGAACACCCCATACTGAGCCATTAGAATCTGCCTCTCCCTTCTGGTTCCTGCACAAATGAACCTGATAGACTATAATGAAAATGGAAACTACACCTCTGGACATCTTCACTTGAATTGACTAATTCATTTCCGGGAGTACATTTAAGTTATGCTTCACAAATATGATATTTCCTGGAAGAAAATGAGTTTGACTGAAGCAAATAATGAACATGGGAGATGTTATTCCAGTTATGGAGATTGTGCTAGAAACCTACATGTCATTGTGATTCACATGATAGAATATCTTTCTTATAAAAAAATTCATCTACACAAATTAAATAACACTTCTTCAGCCATCCGCATTCGTTATCACAGCATACAAGGCAACACAACATTAACAGCAGGAACCAGTGCGACTATCAGAATTGGTAAGAGAGGAAGAACACTTCAACTGTCGATTCTTACCTTCCATCTGTCACTTAGGCTCCTATACCAATCCTGCTCTTCAGCATTGTTGATAGGTTCTACCAGTCCCTTACGAATGGCGTAGCCGAGCCAGGAGTCCCCAATTGAGACGACATCAGCTGCCATGGCGGATTTCGGCTGAACCTGACCTTTGTCCACGCATTTTGACAACTCGGAGAAGAGAGCGTCGATACTAGGGCGGAACTCAGGGCTGAACTTGAGCCGCTTCCCCTGTGCTTCAACGAAATCCTATAAACAACAAACCAAAATCATAATCGTTCAGTAGTCAAAGCAAATGGTGTGAAGTGCATAAGGGGAGAAGGAGCGGACCTTGATCCATGCGGGAGGGAAGGATCCGCGGAGCGCGACGACGCGCAGGGGCACGGAGAGCGCGTAGGTCTTGGACTTCCACTGCTGCAGCGCGGCCTCCCACTCCTCGTCGCCCTCCTCCTGCTCCTTGGCCTCCGCGGCGGCGGGAGGAGGGGGCGGCTGGGCGCACGCGCGTGCCCCCGGGGCGGGGAAGAGGATGAGGAGGGAGCAGGCGGCCAGGTGGAGCGCCAGCGCCGCCGCCGCGGAGGCGCCCCGCGCCCACTCCCAGCCCCCGCGGCCGGGCGTGGCCGGTTGGCTGTTGGGCGGCCAGGAGAAGGCGAGCTGCTTCGCCTTCGGCTTGCGGTGGTGGAGGGAGAGGCGGAGGCGGTGGGTAGGGAGGGGGCCTGGGGCTGGGAATGGGAGGCGAGGGTGGGGGAGGAGGAGATGCAGCGGCTTCCCCTCCATCGCCGGTCAGGCTGCCGCCTATCCGCCTCCGCCTCCGACCTCCGACCTCCGCGGCTTATCCAGTGGCCTACTGGAACGTGTCAAGGGAAGATGCACTGCAACCCGGACCTGAACCAAAACTTGTGTCCACAACCCGTTTGGAACCCACAAATGCTTTTGAATCTTTTAAACATAAATGAGCAAGAAAGAATGGAGAAATTTTGTTTTTGAATTTTTAAAATGGAGAAATTAGGAGAGAGAGAGAGAGAGAGAAAGAGCTTATATTTGTTTACAGAGGGAGTAGGAGTATTAGACTTGTCAAAAAAAAAAATGAGACCAACCCAAGGGCTAACCTTCGTTGGCTTTTCTTTATAGGAGAAACTCCGTGAGCACCACGCGTCCGTGCCGGAACTCGAACTTGGGTGGGCTGGCAGCAACCTCAGCTGCCCAGCCAACAGGTCGACGTCCTGTCCTCAAGTATTAGACTTGTCAAAAAGAAAGAAAATAAGGGCTCGTTTGCTTCCAAGGAATTTTCTAAGATTCTTTGGGGGATTTTGATCCTTAGAAAGGAAAAAAAAACGCACATACGTCGTCTGATTGACAGGATTTGAATTCTTAAGAGTTTTCTCTAAGAAAGAAATTCCTTTGCACTCGATTTTAGAGGAAAAATTACATGCACTCAGACCTCTTGCTACAATTCATTTGTTTTCGAATGTATTAGGTTTTCTAATCATATTGGATTTGAATGGACATGCTGCTTGATTCGTTTGCTTTCTTTCAGTACATTGTGATAATCTTTCGAGTCAAAGAGGATCTAGGTTACTACGGAATCGAGATCAAAGGAATGTATTATGTAGGAATTTGACAACCACGATCCAATTGAACGGTTCTCAGCAGCAAGTTTCTTAAAAGATTACATTCCTACAAAATTCTAAATCAAGAGGTGGCCCTACCTGAACTATCTTCGTTTGAAATTCATGTTTAAATCTGAAGAAAAGAATGAAAAGAAAGTACTACCTTCGTCCTGGTTTATTAGTCCCCTTAGTATTTTATGCAAAATTTTAATATTAAATTTAACTAACGAAATGTTAATGCATGTAATTAAAAATAATATCTCTCAAAACTATGTTCAAATACGAATTGAGGGATATCATTTTGCTGACATGCATTATGTTTTACTTAGTTAAATCTATGGTCAAAATTTGATACAAAATACTATGGGGACCAATAAACCAGGACAGAGGTAGTAATGTGTTTCAACAGTCACATTTAGCTCACAAAAAAGCTGGGATAACTCCGCTGAAAGGGAGTGCCGAGACCAATGAATTTAACTTTTTGAATGCCGCTTTTTTTGCCACGATCTTGGCAGTGCCCTGGTTTTGGGCATTACTTCTATCAGGCAAGGTCTCTTGTGGGCTCAAACCAAACAAGTTCCAATCACAAATTCACCATTGTAGTAGAACATAAATCTAGTCTGCATTATAAGTTCACAACATAAGGAACAATGCCGCAACCACGCATATACTGTTTTGCCGGCACTGAGTAGCTCAGGTTGAGAGTCGTCTTGCTTGCTCCGACTTCGCCCCTTTTCCTCTTTCTCTCCGGCGGCTCTGCCGTTCGGCGTGAGGATGGGATAGGCGGTTGGCCCCCCTCTGTATATAGTAGTAGTAAATGTAGTAGTCGAGAGAGTCTTGCCTTCGGGGCGTCTGGCGTTAATGCCGTTCTCGAGCTCCCCATCGACGCGTCCAGGCAGCGTTCGGTGCTCGCCGGGTTCCTTCCGAGCTTGCCGTCCATGGAGGACGGGAGCAGATAGGAGTGGATCTGGCAGGAGCTCTCCCTCTCCAATAAGCCTGTTATTTCCCTGATCTGGAGGGCAACCATCTGCTGTTGCTTGCTTTTTCAGGCCATCATGGGGGTGGATAAGGAGCAACGAAGATGCAGAAATCTGAAGCCCGCAGATCGAGTTCGAGCTTATCAGCAGAGGATTCCTTGGTGGAGCTACGGCGCCCTTGGCTGGCTGCCGGTCTTTACCGGTGCTCTGCTTCTTCTGGTCGAATGGCGGCCGACTCTATTCCTCCCGGCTTGCGTGCCTTATGGGAGGCAGTTTCAGCTGCAACTCGGAAGCCATGCGGAGCATGCTATGCTTCTATGGCGATTTCGTCGCACCAAGTGGTTCGTCCCCGACGGCAGCGAGGTTCAGTCCGGGCGGCAGCTGCCAAGGACCCGATTGCGTTTCTTGCTCTCAGTTTGGGGTCCTCTATGTAAAAGTCAGGGACTTACTTGTTGTTTTCTTTTTCTGTTGGGTCCTGTTGTAATCTATGCTTTGATGCTTATCCAATGAAGTATGGGCCTTGGGCCCTTTCACTGTTCAAAAAAAAAGGAACAATGCCATGAAAATGTTAGAGCACATGATATTCACGCAAGACGACTGATGCCTGAAAGTCTAATGTCTCTGAAAATCACATAGATCAGTAGATCACCTATCTCTTATACTTACATCTCTAATAAATTAGTATATAAATATAACCCCGGTAAAGAATTGCAAATGAGCCCTATAAAGTTAATAAGCTGCATCAAACATCATCTTCTGGACAACAGCATGTTACAATAGCTAAAAAGAATCGATGAACCATGGTAAGAAAAATGATGTCTAGTACATTATCTACCCGTTGACGAAGAAGCTTCGCCTTCTATAGATCTTCTTGTAAGAGTTTGTTCAGCAGGGTGGTCATGAGCGAATCCCTTTTCTGAGCTCTTGCTTCTTCTCTCATCCTTCGCTGTTCCTCACGCTCTATCCATGACTGCTCCAGCATCAGCCTCTCCTGCTCAAGCTTCTGCATCGACTGCCTCCATTCTTGTTCGAAAATGAGCCGCTCCTGGGCGCGCCGCTCCATCGTCTCATGCCACAGCATATCGACATGCTGTTGCTGCACTAGGAATTCCTGTAACAGATCATGGATGCTTGAACTGCCGGTCCTTGAGTTTTCCGCCATTCGTTGCGATGGTTGCCCCTTATCACTGGCCTTCCGCTTTTTGCTTATCATGGGTTTCTCATCATCGCTGACTTCAACGCCATATTCATTGTCATCAGACTCCCCAGATGACCGGTCACCGCTAGGTCGCTTTAATTTCTTTTTAACTGAAGTTCCCGATTCAGACTGAAGGAGTTGACGTTGCATATTTCTAGCACGTTCAGTGAAGACTGCATGTAATTCTTCAAAGAAGGGACACTGTCTACCATTTTCTGGATCAGATGTTTCTTTCCCCTGATGAAAAAAGAAAGAGTTATTGCCCCATAAACTAAGCAATGAAGGTAGTACTATAAATCTTAGTTGCAATCACACAGCAAACTTATAATCGCAAAGATGACCAAAAAAGAGGGGTGTAGTGGAATGTCGTCACGACAAAGATAATACGGAAACAAATTAGGCGACACATTGTAGGAAAAAAGAGGGGTGTAGTGGAATGTCGTCATGGACCATTTTTACCTGAAAACTTGAAATTGGTTCCAACACACAAACAAACCCAAAATCAGCGTCATTCTAAACCTAACATGGAAATTTCAAACCTCCTCTGAAAAAAATGTAGTACATGTCTATCCCCTGAAATTTCAAAATTTGCCCTGGTTCTTTCTCAATAAACCTAATTAAACCATCTGAAATGCCATCCATATTTCCCCCGGGGTGTACAAAAATAGTACTGTATCTTTTTCTGACAAAACTCGTGGCCTCCATTCTGGATAGTTTGTCACTGAAGTTTCCCTTAAAGCAAAGAAATTCCACCCTGGCTTTTCCTTCACACTTACTAATCTGACCATATTCACCTGAGCTGACATGTTTTCCCCTTTCTATCAGGAGCAATTATCCATTATTGTTGATGATTCCTTGGGTTATCCTAGCCTCATACGGAACAATCGTGTCATGTTGGATTAGCTTTACCCCAAAATACAGCAATGAACAAAGTGAAATGCTAAAAAGGAAAACTGAATACTACACTTTTTCGCATACCAATTAGACACAACTATACTCAGAAAAGCCTCACTCCCAGACCTAGGGCATATCTATAAGAAGAAGACGGAAAAACAAAATGCCTTGTAATTTAGCATTACAGCCAGGCAACTGCATTAGGCTGACATGGATTTTAAACTCCGTGAAATTAAAGGTGTGCAATTCAACACATGACTTGTCAAACAATGCTACACATTCATTGGTCATTTTAGGTTGCCTAGGGCCAAAAAGTATTCAACTTCCCTTCTAAAATTAGAAGGGATAAACAACTAATTCAACAGGACCAGAGATCCCTCCCTTTGATTGAAACGTTAGTCATTTATAAGCAGCAAAGGGAAGGGAACTTGTCCTACCAATCCCAAAAGGACCTCTTGAGATAGAAAGGGGCCGTTTGGGGACCCAAAGCACCCACAAAATGCGTTGCAGATTGCCAAGTAAGAACATTACATGAGAAATCGTTGCTCGGAGAACTGAGAACACAAAGGCTGGCCTAGCAGCATGAAGAATTGGAGACACCAGACCAGACAGCTATAACCATTACTCCATTATTAGGGAGGCAGAGGTGCAAGGGAATGGCGGCAGGCAGAGTATAGCACACAGGTACGTACCTTGTATCTGTTGACGAGGTTCTTCCACTTGCACTTGCACTGGTCGGCGGTGCGGCGGTACCCGCGCGCCCGGAGCGCGTCGGCCACTGCCTCCCAGAGCGTCTTGGCGCTGCGGCCGGCGGCGGCCTCCCGCTCCAGCTCCCCGCGCGCCGCGATGAGCTCCCGCGTCTCCTGCACGCCCCACTGCGGCACCCGCTCGTCCCTGAACCCTCCTCCCCCGCCGCCCGCCTCCATCGTCCCGCCGCCCTCTCCCGCCTAGCAACGCCCGTGACGCGGCGGACGCCCGGCTCGCTTTCTGGCCTGGATTGATTTTGGGTGGCGTGCTCTGCCACGCGACCTTCCTCTGGCGTCTGGCCCGTGGCCTCGCCCCGCTTTTCGTTTCGTTTTCTTCTCGCTCTCGTCTCGCCGGTGGATGCCGCTGCAGTTGCAGCTGCTGCCTGACGTTTCTTACTTTTCTGCCCATTCACACGCCTCTCTCTCTCTCTCTCTGCGCGGAGACGACGGGGCGGGGCCCCTTCCGTTCACACTAGCTGTCGTCCGCGTTTCCCGGTTTTAATCATCGTTTTACCGGGCTGATTTTTGTATTAGGCTGGTCTTGACTGGACTGGACCTGGCCCGGGCCCGCCGCCGCCCACCCACTCACTCACTGACCCACTGGCCTCCCATCCCCAAGAACAAACAAAAGATATTCCCACCCTTTTACTGTACAGATTATTCTTCCGCCAAAACAAACAAAAATATATTTCACTCAAAAAAATTGTTCCATACATATTTGCACGAGTGAGAAGAAATGTAAACTTTATTCAAGGTGAGAAGAAATGCAAACTTTTATTTTTCTTACAACGAATAGAATAGATCTGCTGCTACCACTCCTCCACTGTACCCTTTCTGCGCAAGCGAGCTGGCCCCGGCCGGTGCCGTTGCCGGTGGTGGTCACGCCACACGGTAGCTTCTGCTGCCACGTGAACACCCACGGCGCTTTCTGCAGGCTGCAGCGGTGGGGCTCGTCTCGGCGTTTCACCACGGCCGGAGGACTGTCGGCGACGGCGTACCCTTCTTAATTTTCACCTCTATGCTATGCCTACCAAGAATTTTACCACGGCCCGGTTCGTTCTTGCTTGCCGGTCACCAGAAAATTATTGTAGGAGGGCTTTCCTGGTTGGTTCCTACTACCCCGGAACAGTCAGCTGCTTTCAACTGCTTGCTGATGATGGTGTCATCACTTCCCGAAGACCAGCTCCTTCAGAGAATCCATGGGCGAGCTGTTGCCGAAGGCATCGGTGTCTCTCCCGAAGGTGAAACCTGGAACACGGCGCGCGACTCGCGGTTAGGAGACCGATTCCAAAGAGTTGCGGTTCATCATAAAGAAAAGTAACGGAATTTATTAGAGATGGAGCGGGGAGGAAACCTAGCCACAGAAGCAACCCAAATGTCGTCGCGAAGAAAAATTCCCTGCTGATGCTGTTGCAGCTGGAATGGGCAACAGCTCAGGGTTAAGTCTTGTACAAACACTTGCTGTATATGTAAATCAGGGCTATCATTCATAGCTGCGAAAACATACCAGTACATGCAGGCCAGGTTGCCCCAACCTTGCAGGGCACATGCCCAAATAGAACCGGTGAACCTAAATGGATTAAGAGAATCAAGAGTGAGTGGTCATATAAGAAACTGTGGATAGATAAAAAATGGCATCTGATTGACTGTATTGGGAAACATCAAAGAGAAATGGACTTCTTATCTTACAATGGAACTACATTTGGCCTCTATCTCAATCGCAATTTCACAAAATAAGCAACCAACTTATGGCCTGTCATGGAATTACCGAGGATGTAAATAAAAATATCTTACTGGAGGGCTTTGGTAGAGTTCCATACACGGAAACTGGTTAGGTTAGTCATTTACCCTCTTTTGCAGTGAGTTTCGCTAAGCACCTACTGCTCGGAAACTTCATAATTTGAATCTCTTTCCTCTCCGGCTAGTAACGATAACTTTAACATGACCTCATCTTCTCTGTTTGCCATAATAAATAAGTCTAACTTATCTCGTCTACGGTGGATGTTTCTAGGAGATTGAATGTAACTCAACTAGTAATTGGTCCAAGAGAGCTCCTCCTTCAGATACTTTTCTCATTAATCAGGCTTACCATAAGACATCTGATTAAACTATAAATTTCGATGTGCAAAGCATGCAGAACTCTTAAAACGGTGATTAGGAAGATATTGACTGTTTCTGTTGGGGAAGTAGAAAAGCAGGTTGTGGAAGTTGACTCTTCAGATGAGAATCATTCCCCTTTGTATATTTTTTGACGCGTCCCCCTTTGTATATTCTCATGCAGTTGTGCTCGGATTTGAAAAATGAATAGGTTGAAATAGAACATACCACATCAGATCTCTGATAAATACAGAACGAGGAATCATAAGTGCATTTCCAATCATTGAAAGCAACATTGAGAACGCTGACAGCCCTTCGATGTTACTTGGGTTGAGATAGTTTGTCCACTGCATAACCCACCAAATAAATTGTAAGCAAATGTCTTCCTGTTAAGGGATACTAAATACTTAAGATTCAAATGCTACAAGTGTAAAAGTTTGAGTACCATCTGTGCAACTGGCATCCACATGAACAAAAGTGTGGCAGTCCAACCAGACAACGACCCCACAAATTTAGTTCCTCCTTCGGAAAGCTTGCCCATCCTTGCCTGAATTTAATGTAACACAAAATCAAGGGCTAACATAAGAAAGGACAAATATACTAGAAGTGGATATTGTGTCATTAGTCCTAAATTGCTTAGTTAGCACGAAAACTCTAATACAGAGGCATATGAACAGAAATAGAAAGGATGGAGTAGAGTAAATACAATGGACATTCTTATACCTAGAATGTTAAGAAGTACTAGAAATTTTATTGAACAAATTTTCTTGTGAAGCAAGTGGGCCTAAGTACAGATCAAAACATAGAGTAAACTATTAATTACCAAATAAAGAATCAATGATCAGATTTGTACTGTGCTAAAAGAGAAACAAACCTATCACACTTAAAGAATCTAAAACACCTCTAATATGAACTCTTATCATGATTCGTACTAGTTTGGAACTGGGTTTAATTATTCTGCACTCAAGCTTCTTAAATCCACAGGCTATTTTACAACCTCAAATTTATTATGGGGCACTAACTAAAGTCATGCAAGTGACAATAGGTTGTCTACAATTACCATTACCTCTTTGTACAGTATAACTTACACATTTTCTAGTTTCCGTTAAGGCATTGAGATGGTACGAGAGTACACGCACATCTAACTTCAGCAAAACAGCTTTATGCAAGAGGATGTGTCATACCATTGCGACAGCAGCAACAGCCAAAGAGCCACAGATTATGCCAGGCAGTATGCTACTGGGGAGGACGGGAACAAACGTTGACCACATGACCTGCATTTTCAATTCACCATTGAGATAATCACGCTTAACATGACACTGGATGGCATAAGCTAGCAGGGGCATCAGCTGGATCTGCACGATGACAGAGAACAAAAGTAAGTGTCACCTGAGGGAGCACGGTAAGGCCGCCGATTGTCGTGAAATCCTCCCATAGCAGCCAGAGGGTCTCTGGGAGCCACCCAATGTAATTGAGTAAGTTGAGGACAAGCCCGGCGCCGACAACAGCCGAAGTGGCCACGAACTGCGGGAAGGGCATGGACTCCGCCATGGCAAGCTGGACGATGACCACATAGGTGGAGATAACGCCCAGCGTCTGCACGATGACAGCCTCCGTCTCCCTCTTCTTGGCGAAGTAGGACACGAGCGCCAGGTTGCCGAGCAGCCCGGTGAGCATCCCCTGGAGCGACCAGACAGACAATGCTCGCCGTAAATCGACCAATCGACCAATCAGAGCATGAGAAACTAAGAAAGCGAAATACG
>NC_041383.1:665437887-665441645 GCF_002162155.2 Triticum dicoccoides | reverse complement strand
GTTGCCGTCGACGAGGTTGCGGTAGTTGAGGATGATTTGCGGGAGCTGGAGGAGGAGGAAGGGCACGTTGGCGCTGGCGGCGAACTTGCCCGTCAGGGAGTCCCAGTCCAGGTACTCCTTGGTGACCTGCGCGCGCCAAACCAAGCGTCGTCAGGCAGCAGGTAGCCCTAATCAGGCGACATTTCCCCCCGCGACATTCGCCGCCGATGCCGGGAGGTGGAGAGGAAAGCAGACCTTGGGGGTTGGTTCGGAGACGGCGGTCTCGGGCAGCGCATACCGGCGGCGGCGGTGGAGGAGGAGCGCGGAGCGGTAGGAGCCGAACGCGTGCGCCTTGAAGACGAGGGGCTTGAGGGCGATGGCGGGGGCGGGGGATGCCGCGAGGGAGCGGGCGGGCGCGCCCCGGCGGGAGAGCGGCGTTGTTGCCGCGGCAGGGGACGGGCGCAGCGGGAGGCGCGCGGTGGGCAGCGACGGCGACGACATCGGAGGCGCACCGGGGGTGGGTGGAAGGCAGGAGCTGGATTCAGGCGAGGCGAGGCGAGGGGGCGCTTCACGACGTGTGACGGTGGTGAGTGAAGTAGTAAAAGGGAACGTGAGGACGGGAGGATGGGGAGGGAGGGGGGCGGTGCCGCGGGGGACGCGCGCCGTGCTCGCGCCGGGTGCCTTGGCCTGCGCGACGTGCGCTGCGCGCGCGCGCGATCCGATGGACCCGGGACCCCGCGCCGCCGCCCGTTCGCTCGTGTCCCCGTCCGTAATCTTCACTGCTCTCCTTTTTCTTTTCTTTTTCTTTTTTGAGAAACACTGCTCTCCTTTTTCTTTTTTTTTCTTTTTTGAGAAACACTGCTCTCCTTTTTCTTTTTTGAGAAATACTGCTCTCCTTTTTCTTTTCTTGAAGATCTTCTAAATTTTTTACTTGGGTCTTCACTGCACTCGTAATTCTCGCGCTCGGGTGGGCTCTGATGAAACAAGGGTCTACGATTGACCCACTTCTCAAGTGGATGGCCACATTGTTACAAACCTCGAGCACGAGTGTAGTGATCAATGGAGTCCTGAGAAGGAGAATTTGGCATGCGAAAGGGTTACGCCAAGGGGATCCAGTCTCCCCTCTATTGTTCGTCATCTCTATGAAGGTCCTCACGGCTATTGTAACTACGGCTATGCAAGCTGGAGTGTTGAGCACATACACATGGATCTCGATGACACAGTGGCCATCAATATACACAGACGATGTGGCGTTGTTCGTTAAGTCTACACCCCGGACCTTGAGTTCGTTATAAGTGCTTTGGAGATGTGGAGCATCGGGACTAAGGGTAAACTACAAAAAATCCTTTGTGAGTTTGATCACCGAAAACCAGCAAGACAAAGAGAGAGTTGAGTAACTCCTACATTGCACCATCGGCGATTTCTGAAGCAGCACGAAGGTTGTGGAGGAGCAGCTCCACCTAGCTGCGACAATGTGTACATCACAAGTGTTGAAGGAACAACTTCAACGTGTTGTGCTAGATATCGCTCTAGAGGCGAATGTAGGCCGATAGGGCAGCAAGAGTTCAATGCAGAACTCCTAGGGCACAAGATCTACTTCAAAATCTTAGATAAGAACAAGTTTTATTATAAGTAGTGGGTACATAGTCTGCTCCTAAAGTAGAGGTGAGGATCTTTATTTATAGGGCTTTGAGAAGCCTTCACATACTTCTACTTATAGCTGGAACACTCTAGAAAATATTATTTAAGATTAACCACTCTACTCACAGCTACTTATAACTAGAGAACTCTAGAAACAGCAGGTAGGGTAAAGAAAAGAAAAGAAATATTACACTAGAGTGGAAGTATCTAGAAGTAGCCAAACAGATCTGGCATGTTTTTTTCTCATCTATTGTTCCTCATCATTCTCCCCTGGTTGTTTGGAACTCGCCCTCGAGTTATCGTCGTAGAGCGCTTCTTCTGGATGGTAGACAGTCAAGTCTGCAACATTTAAAGTGTTGATATGCCCCTGTCGCTTGGAAGATCTATCACATAAGCATTATCATTTATCTTCCTCGTGATAGAGAAGGGTCCATACCTTCGCTACTTAAGCTTCCCCTTAACACCTAAAGGCAGCCTCTCTTTTCGGAGGTAGACCATCACCTTATCACCAACTTGAAATGATTTTGGCCTCCTTTTGCAATCAGTAAGTTGTTTATATTTCTGATCTTGTGCTTCCAAAGCACCACAAATCTCTTCAAATAACTCGGTGTAATTATCAGCAAAGGACAATGCTAATTTTGAGTTTCCGTTTGATGGTAGCTTCACCAGGTCCACCACATGTGTCAGAACTTTAGTGTAGACAATGGAAGAAGGGATCCTTCCTATAGATCTATGCTTGGAGTTATTGTAGGAGAACTCTCCAATACATAAGTCAAATCCCATTGTCCCTTTCTTTCTTCAGAAATGCAACGGATTAGATTACCCAAAAATTTGGTCACCACTTCCATTTGTCCATTTGTTTGTGCATGAGCAGTGCTAGAAAATTTCAATTCAGTGTTGAATCGCCTCCACAAAGTGAGCCAAAATGCAGCAAGAAACTTGCTATCACGGTCTGAGACGATGGACCTTGGTACTCCATGAAGTCTGACCACTTGTCGAAAGAACAGATTTACCACATGATGGGCATCCGTTGTCTTGCGGTATGGGATTAAGTGAGCCATCTTAGAGAATCTGTCCACGACTACAAACACAACATCACTTCCCCGCCTTGTTCTTGGCAAGCCCGAGACGAAGTCCATAGAGATGTCCTCCCATGGAGCTACATGAACATGCAAAGGCATGTATAACCCTGTGTTCTGGATTTGGCCTTTACAGGTTTGCCATATAGGGCATCGCTGAACAAACTTTCCAGCATTTCTCTTTAGTTGTGGCCAAAAGTAGCGAGATTCCAGGTTAGCGATAGTCTTGTCCCGTCCAATATGCCCACTAAGATCACTTGAATGGAGTTCTCTAATTAGTTTGTCACGCGAAGAACTTCTTGGGATGCACAAACGATCATTTTTGAAGAGATAGCCATCCCACACCAAATAGTCGTCACCTACCGGCTGGCTCCTAATGTGCTTCACCCAAACATGGCCAAAGTCTTCATCATCCTGATACAACTCCTTCATTTGGTTCATGCCTGGAAGTTCAGCCTCAAAAGAAGTCAAGAGGCATGCACGATGACTCAAAGCATCGGCCACTGAAAGGATCGATATGGTCGACTAGAGGGGAGGGGGGTGAATAGGCAACTAACAGTTTTTAAGCTTTTCTTTAACAATTTAAACCTTGCAACAAAATAGGTTGTCTAGATATGCAACTATGTGGACAACCTATATGATGCAATGACAACTAGTACACAAGCAAGCAATAGATGCAACACAAGTAAGCTTGCAAAAGTAAAGGCACGAAATAACCAAGAGTGGAGCCGGTGGAGACGAGGATGTGTTACCGAAGTTCCTTCCTTTTAAGGGGAAGTACGTCTCCGTTAGAGCGGTGTGGAGGCACAATGCTCCCCAAGAAGCCACTAGGGCCACCGTAATCTCCTCACGCCCTCACACAATGCGAGATGCCGTGATTCCACTATTGGTGCCCTTGAAGGTGGCGACTGAACCTTTACAAACAAGGTTGGGGCTATCTCCACAACACTTGGAGGCTCCCAACAACACCACGAAGCTTTACCACAATGGAGTATGGCTCTGAGGTGACCTCAACCGTCTAGGATGCTCAAACACCCAAGAGTAACAAGATCCGCTAGG
>NC_041383.1:665415701-665437658 GCF_002162155.2 Triticum dicoccoides | reverse complement strand
GGGGGGGGAATCAAATTTCTCTTGGTGGAAGTGTAGATCGGGGCCTTCTCAACCAATCCCGAGCAAATCAACAAGCTTGATTGGCTAGGGAGAGAGATCAGGCGAAAATGGAGCTTGGAGCAACAATGGAGCTTTTGGGGGAAGAGGTAAGTCAACTTTGGGGAAGAAGACACCTTTATATAGTGGGGGAAACAATCCAACCGTTACCCCCCCAACAGCCATGCACAGAGCGGTACTACCGCTTGGGCAGGGCGGTACTACCGCTCCCTCCCAGCGGTACTGCCGCGCTGACGAGGGATGTAGGGTCCTGGCCCCAGAGCGGTACTACCGCGGGAGCAATGGCGGTACTACCGCTTGGAGCGGTACTACCGCCACTACTGCCGCTACTAGTACCGTAAAACCCGACACGAAAAACAGCGGTCTCGAGTCGAGGCGGTAGTAGCCCGGAACCACTGTGGTACTACGGACGAAGACCACAAGCGGTACTACCGCTCGGGGAGCGGTACTACCGCTTGACGCGCTTCGGTGGTACTACCGCTGAGGACCGTGGTACTACCGCTGGGACAGGACAGGGTAGGCACAGATAGGAAAGATAACTCCAATGAAACGGAAAGAAACGTCGGGTGTGATAAGGATGTGTACGTGTTGATTCCACCCTAGCCTTACCAAAGCGGATCCCCTCTTGATAGTACGGTGACTCCTACGAAACTAGTCCACCAACAGAGAAATGAAGGAGCTACACCATCTTGAATAAAACACCGAGGGGAGGTAATCGTCTCGTGCCAAAGGATGAATCTCTGAAACAACTCAACGCACACGATTAGTCCGCAAAAGCATTGTCATCAATCACCAAAACATCTTGGGGATAAATATGCCCTTACAATCTCCCCCTTTTTGGTGGATTGATGACAATACGGGATTTGCACAAACAGGAAAGATATAGGACAAGCGCAAAACCCCACCGTCCTAAAATGTAGATGGGCTCCCCCTAGATGTGTGTTATCTAGATAAGTGCTTTGGACTGCACGACACACATACCAGGATCAACGCTCCCCCTACATTTTAGAGACCAACCACCTAAGCAAGGTATATGAGAGCAACATAGATAACAGGATACTCATGCAACTCATAAGCTAGACAGACATAGATAATGATACTCGAAAGAAGATAAGGTAGCATATGTCTCACACCATATGACTGGAACTTAGGTCTCACTGACACAAACCAAACCAAGCAAACTGCGATAAAACACAAACACAGAAGACAGAAGACACAACACAAATCCCTAAACTCTCTCCCTCTTTGGCATCGAGACACCAAAAAGGAGAGGGAGTGTTGCTACGGCTCCAGGTGATAGCAAGAGAGGGACTCAAATATCAGGTCTCAGCGGGATCATCTGCGCCACCGTCGTCGGTCGGGAAGTGCTCGGCATCAGAATCGGTCCACGGGCAGTGCTGCTGAATCCACTCCTCCTCCTCAGTAAGCTGGTCCTCAGATCCACTGTTAATAGTGGCACCCAACTGATGCATGAGCTCCTTGTGATGACTATGGGCCTTCTTCTCACCCACATGAGTCATGTACTAACCGCGAGCCTCCATGCAGAACAACTTCTTCATCTTGAGCTTGAGCTTCTTTGCCCAAGAGGGCTCTACCGCAGAAGGCACATAGTCATCATCATCCTCAGCCTCAGCCTCAGCCTCCTCCTCGATCTCCATGGCAGTAGCAGACGAAGGACCTCCAGATTTAGGGACCTGAGTGCCCCAGTTGTCCTTCTTCCTCAGACGTTTGATGTCGTGAGAAACCAACTCTCCAGCTCTAGCATCACCTTGGGATATACACGATCCCAGGCCTTCTCAATAAGCAGCATGATGAACGGACCATAAACCGGGCACTTGCGCTTGGAGATAGCAGATAAAAGCTCAGACCACATAACATGAGATATATCCAGGGACTCTCGGTGTTTTGTTCCTTCTCACGCTGGCAGAAGAGAAACATGTCCACGAGATAAGAATGAACCATATCCAAATTCCCGATGCGAGGGAAAAGAGTCTCACGGAAGACACGGTGAAGAATGTCCAGAAAGGGAGGCAGCTCATACGTTTCCTTCTTCGTCTCAGGGTTGATCTTCAAAGTGCAGTAGGGCCATAGAGCTTGCTTGTGAGTGGAGGTGGTGTTGCGGTGTGGGCGAAAGCAGACAAGAGACGCAAGCCCTTGATCTTCCACCCCAATCAATTCCATGAACGCCTTCCACTTGACTGAAAGCAACTTGCCATTGGTCATCCAAGTCAGTGTCCTGTCCTCATCAGTCCCGAGATGAACCGTGGCATAGAATTGGGCCACAATATCAGCATTATAATCTTTGTTGAATTGCATGACACCAAGAATGTTTAGTTGAGTGCACATCTGAAGAGCTTCACCAAAGTAATCAGGATCCTTCTCCATATGGTCGGTGTCGATGGAGTGCACGTTGAAAAAGAGGTTCTTCTTGGCCTTGAGTACATCAAAGAAGATGGCAAACTGAAACCTGTTCCAGAACGGACGGTTGACCAAAGTGGGATCTTGGTCTGCCTCATAGGGGTTGCGGCGACGTCTTGCCCAGAACTCCTTGGCTTGCATTTCTTGCATAGTTTTGCCAGATTGCTTCGGCTTGACAACAGACTTCTTCTAGAGTTGAGGTGGAGGTGGAGCACTTGAGGAACCTCCTGCAGTCTCAGTTGTGCAGTAATGCTTTAACGTGGCACGACCGGGGTTGATACGCCGAGCCTGATGCTCAGGAAGCTCATCACCTGGAACCACACACAAGAACACGCAAACAACCAGAAAGAACGAGCATAAGCCACCAAACACAACCAAAAAGGATCACTGAATAGTAAGAGTATGGTGGAACCTGGTAGAGGGCGGTAGTACCGCGACCTGTGAGCGGCAGTACCGCTCCAAGCGGTAGTACCGCTCCAGAGGGAGCGGTAGTACCGCTCGAGACGGGGAAACAACAGTTTCCTACTGCCGTGGTCAGATCCGGCACTACCATCCTACCAAATTCAAAAATACTTCTACCAAACACCAATCCAAACTGCCTAGATGCCCTCTCCATCCTACTCAAGCCTAGATTTGGCCAAAAATCTAGAGATGCAACTACTATTGCCCCTAAGATGCTAGATTGGAAATCTAGACAAGAAGAGAGAGGGAACGAGGGCAACACCGGCATCCATGGCAAGAGGACAAGGTGGGGATCGTCTGCACCGAAGGAAATGGAGAGGAGTGCCCCGGAGAGGGAGATCCGCCGGAGCTCTCCCGAGGCGCCGGTTGCTGGAGAGACGAACAGAGCGAGGGGGCGAGCGAATGGGTATGGGGGAGAAGAAAACTCCCCCTGCCCCCGATATAACCCCCTGCCCCCACCTCGCAGCGGTAGTACCGCGCTGGTGGGCGGTAGTACCACTTAGAGCGGTAGTACCGCACACCACCAGCGGTAGTACCGCTCAGCAACCAACAGGCCTCTAGACACACGGCTCAAGCTCAAAAAGGAACGGAAAACACAGCCAAGAAGGAGGAAAGACCAACACGGCCACAAACACACTAACAACGGACCAGAACACACCTCTTCAAGAGAGGGCGGTGGCCGAGGCCACCTATGTTTGAGTCAAGAGGTATGGCATCGCGAAGATTTTAACCTTGGACCCATGACCAAAACTCGTCCTTGAAGCACCAGTACCATAAAAAATGGTTAAAGTGAAAGACTAGATCAATTTATGCATAATGGGGGGGAGGGAGAGTTCATTGAGAGAGCAACACCCCCCTATGTCCATGCCTACATCTAGACTTGACAACAAGTAGAGTGAGGAGGGGTGTGTACGGGATCAAGTCACATTGCTCGAATCAATGATATTTAGCTCATGCCTTAACTCACGAAATCTTGCTTCATCCAAGGGCTTCGTGAAAATATCTGCAAGGTTATCATGAGTGTTGACATACTTGAGCTCGATCTCCCCTCGCCTAATGTGATCCCGGATGAAGTGATACCGAATCTCAATATGCTTCGTCTTGAAATGTTGCACCGGGTTGAGGGAAATCTTGATGGCACTTTCATTATCAAACCAAAGAGGCACTTTGTCACAAATGACACCGTATTCCTTTAAAGTTTGCCTCGTCCATAAGAGTTGTGCACAACAACTACCGTCCGCCACATATTCCGCTTCGGTGGAAGAGAGAGACACACAACTTTGCTTCTTGGAAGACCAACTCACTAAAGAGCAACCAAGAAATTGGCACCCTCCGGAAGTGGACTTCCTATCCACCTTTTCTCCCGCCCAATCGGAATCCGTAAATCCTTCAAGCTTGAAGTTTGCTCCTCTTGGGTACCAAAGGCCAAAGTTTGGGGTATGAGCCAAATATCGAAAGATTCACTTGACCGCCACAAATGGCTTTCCTTTGGTGCGGCTTGAAATCGTGCACACATATCCACACTCAACATGATATCCGGTCTAGATGCACAAAGGTAAAGCAAGGATCCAATCATAGAGCGATATACCTTTTGATCCACCGCTTTACCATTGGGATAAATGTCAAGTTGGCACTTGGTAGGCATTGGAGTAGAAGCCGGCTTGACATCACTTAGCTTGAATCTCTTAAGCATGTCTTGAGTGTATTTGGCTTGGTTGATGAAGGTACCTTCTCTTCTTTGTTTGATATCAAAACCAAGGAAGAATTTCAACTCTCCCATCGAAGACATCTTGAACTTAGAGGTCATGAGAGTGGCAAATTCTTCATTGAAAGCTTTGTTAGGGGAACCAAAGATAATGTCATCAACATATAGTTGGCACACAAACAACTCCCCTTTGACCTTCTTAGTAAAAAGAGCGGGATCGATTTGCCCAACTTCAAATCCATGATCTTGTAACAACTCGGTAAGGTGGTCATACCACACATGTGGGGCTTGTTTAAGGCCATAGAGTGCCTTATCGAGTTGATACACATGATCCGGGAAGTAAGGATCCTCGAACCCGGGGGGTTGCTTGACATAAACCAACTCATTAATAGGACCATTAAGAAAAGCACTTTTTCACATCCATTTGTTGTAACTTAAAGTTATGATGGGAAGCATAAGCAATCAATAAACGAATGGATTCAAGGCGAGCAATGGGAGCAAAGGTTTCACCGTAGTCAATACCCTCGACTTGGGAGTAGCCTTGTGCTACCAATCTTGCCTTGTTGCGAATGATGTTCCCATGAGCATCTTGCTTGTTCTTGAAAATCCACTTGGTTCCAATGACGTTGTGGTTCCCCGATGGCCTTGGCACCAATCTCCAAACCTTGTTGTACTCGAAGTTGTTGAGTTCTTCGTGCATGGCATTGAGACAATCCGAGTCTTCGAGCGCCTCATAGACCTTTTGGGGTTCAACACAAGAGACAAACGCGTGATGTTCACAATAGTTTGCTAATTGTCTACGAGTGCTTACCCCCTTTCTTAGGCTTCCAACCACATTTTCCATGAGGTGGCCTTTGGTGGTGAGCTTGGAAGCAATCTTTGCGGCACGATGCTCTAATTCCTCCTCGGATGTGGAAGGAGGAGGGTTAACTTAATTATCTTGAGCGTCGTCTTGAGCTTGTTCTTGATCTTGAGCTTGCTCATGATCTTGAACTTGCTCGAGGGGGAGAACTTGACCTTGGGCATCATTTGGAGGTTCACCACCATCTTGAGATTGATCTTGCCCTTGGTCTTGTTCACGAGGTTGAGGGCCTACACTTTGTTCTTCGGAAGCGTGTGGGTCTTGAGTAGGTGAAGGCTCCACTTGAGTGGAGCATTGTCCTTCTCCTTCAGCCACAAGGGGTTCCTCAATGGGTAGAATATGACCAATACCCATTCTTCTTATGGCTTGGGGAGGAATTTCATCACCTACATCACAAGTACCACTTTGCTCCACTTGGGAGCCGTTATTTTCGTCAAACTCCACGTTACACGTCTCCTCAATGAGTCCGGTGGACTTGTTGAGAACACGGTAAGCATGAGAGTTTGTAGCATAACCAACAAATATGCCCTCATAAGCTCTAGCCTCAAATTTAGACAACCGAACACCTTTCTTGAGAATGAAAAACTTACACCCGAACACCCGGAAGTACTTGAGATTGGGCTTGTTTCCGGTGAGTATCTCATAAGGAGTCTTGTTCAAGCCTTTGCGGAGATAGAGCCAATTGGATGCATGACATGCGGTGTTGATGGCTTCGGCCCAAAAGTTGTATGGAGACTTGAACTCCGCCATCATGGTCCTTGCCGCATCCATCAACGTCCGGTTCTTCCTCTCCGCAACACCATTTTGTTGAGGGGTATAAGGTGCAACATATTGATGCTTGATCCCCTCATCACTAAGAAACTCATCCAAGGTGTAGTTCTTGAACTCGGTGCCGTTGTCACTTCTTATTGTCAAGATCTTTGCATTATGTTGACGTTGAGCTTCATTTGCAAAGTCGACGACGGTTTGTTGAGTCTCACTCTTCCTCTTGAAGAAGTATACCCAAGTGTATCTTGAATAATCATCCACAATAACCAAGCAATACTTTCTACCCCCAAGACTATCAAAGGATGGAGGCCCAAAGAGGTCCATGTGAAGGAGCTCCAAGGGTCTCTTCGAGTAGATGATAGTCGTGGGAGGGTGAGCCGTCTCATGTAGCTTTCCTTCGATACAAGCACTGAAAGCACGATCTTTGGCAAAACTAACATTTGTTAGTCCACGGACATGGTCCCCCTTGAGAAGACTTTGCAAAGATCTCATATTGACGTGGGCTAAACGGCGATGCCAAAGCCATCCCACATCAACTTTAGCCATTAGGCATGTCGCGATCTTAGTGGGTTGCTCCGAAAAGTTAATCACATAGAGACCATTCTCGACATGCCCAACAAAGGCTACTTTAAGAGTCTTGCTCCACAAGAGGGCCACGGTATCAATATCAAAGAAGGTGGCAAAGCCCATGAGTGCAAGTTGACGAACGGAAAGTTAATTGAACTCAAGGGACTCAACAAGCATGACTTTCTCGATCGTTAGATCATGAGAAATGACAACCTTTCCAAGACCCAATACCTTCGAATGTGAGGCATCACCCCACTCGACATTGGTGGGCATAGATGGGATCTTTTGCACGTCCACCACCAAGTCCTTGCTCCCGGTCATATGATTTGTTGCTCCACTATCGAGCAATCATGATACCCCACCAGAAGCAAACACCTACAAGAGATCAATGCTTGGTTTTAGGTACCCATTTAGTAATGGGTCCTTTGATGTTAGTAACAAGGGTCTTAGGCACCCAAATAGACCATTCAATGTACTCATAAGAAGAACCAACAAATTTAGCATAAACATGCCCATCACTAGCACGACACAACACATAAGAGGGGTTAAAGTCGCCGGCTTTGTTGGGAGAGATGGCTTTGCCCTTTTTGGCATCACCACTCTTCGCATTGTTCTTCTTCTCCTTAGGAGCACCCTCTCCCTCCTTCACAAAAGTTTGCTTAAGCGGGGGAGGTCGTTTGGTCTTGTTATTCTTCTTCTCGTTCTTCTTCTTGTTCTTGGACTTGGGTGAGAACCCAACTCCCTCCTTGCCCACAACTTCCTTTTGATTGCTCAAAAGGTCATTTAGGTTCTTCTCACCTTGTATGCATGACACAAGACCTTTCTCTAGTTGTTCCTTCAACTTGGCATTCTCCTCCACAAGATGCAACATGCTCACAACACGGGTTAGTAGCATTTGCATTATCAATTAAGACCATGTGAGGAAATGTGGCCTTTTCCTTGGTTAGCTTAACTTGGAGTTGAGCATGAGACTCCTTGAGGTTTGCATGAGCACCTTTCAAGACCTTATGGGCCTTATCAAGTACATCAAACTCCTTCTTGAGTCTAGCATGATCAACCCCAAGTTTAGCCTTCTCGGAAGTTAGCACACGAGACACAACAAGAGCATGATCAAGATATTTCTTTAATTTGGCATGGTCATCGTTGTGTGACTCCTCAAGAGCCAAACGATGCCCACACTCTTCCTCAAGAGCATTAGAGAGATCCGATATCTCATCGGCATAGTCACGACTATGACCTTCCATCTTAGAGATGGTTTCTTCGTGAGCCTCGATCATGTCATTGGCTTCACCAAGTTGTTCCAAGAGAGCAACGAAGTGCTTCTTGGATTTGTCCTTGAGCTTACTCATGAAGGACTCAAATTCATTTACCTACTCATTAGACCCCTTACCATCATCAAAGCCAACGGTCAAAGAAGGATTAGGAATAATGGTGGTTTTGATGTTGGGGGTTACCTTGTTGGTGGCTTTGGCCATGAGGCACTTGGCGGTGATGTTCTCGTTGGGTGAGTCGAAGAGAGACACCCGGGGAGTTGTGGCAAATGGCAACGGATGCCATAGCCATTGCTTCACTATCATCATCATCATCATCATCATCATCCTCACGGTATTCTTCTTGAACCACCAACCCGCGAGTAGGAGTCTTCTTGGTGAAGTTGTTCTTTTTGGGGAAGGACTTGGCTTTGTCTTTTCGGATGAACTTGCCACCATTGTCTTCCCGCTTCTCGTGAGGACAATCCGCAACGAAATGGCTCACATTGCCACAGTTGAAACAAGTTCTAACTCGTTGCTTGCCCTTGAGGCCACTTGAGTTGTTCTTGCTGAAGTTGGGTCTTGTATTCTTCTTGCTCCAAAACTGTCTTGAGGCAAGAGCCATGTGCTCATGATAATCATATTTCGTGTCTTCGGGGTTGCTCTCCTCATCTTCCTCTTCTTCCTCTTCTTCCACACTAACCTTGGCCTTCAAGGCAAGGTTGGGCTTCTTTGCCCTTTGAGAACGGAGCACCGCATTGTCGGCGGTCTTGTCCAAGATGCTCATTGCAATGAACTCATCCAACACTTCACTTGAGGTCATGGAGTGGAAGTCCGGTCTTTGACGAATGACGGAGGACATGGCCTTGTTGTAGGGCATCATGGCCTTGAGGAACTTGCGCTTGATCCAATTGTCATCCGTGTCCTTGCTCCCATGATCTCGGAGTGCGACCGCGAGTTTGGTCACTCTTCGAAAGAGCTCACGAGGTTCTTCATCTTCTTTCATTGCAAACTCATCGGCTTCATCTTGCACCACTTCATAGTTGGAGCGTTGAATGCTAGCACTTCCTCGATAGAGAGACACAACACATTGCCATGCGTCTTTAGCCATGGCATGAGGTCGAAGATGAGGGAGATCTTCGGGAAGGATTGCATCTTCGATGATGAAGAGAGCACTCTCATTGAATTGATTATCCACGGCTTCTCGAGGGGTGAAGTTGCTTGGGTCATGTGGATAGAAACCTTCTTCTATGATTCTCCAAAGATTAGTATTCACATGTTTTAAATGACACTTGAAACGATAAACCCAAGCATAAAAATCCTCATTGTTCACAATCTTAGGAGGAGGACCAACATGATTTAAATGAGTAGAGGGAATCGGTCCACCATAAGTAGGAGGTTCCACATGGGCATAGATGCCGGTGCCATTTCTACCACTAGTAGAAGGACCCTTCTCACTATTAGCTTCCCCCTTGTCGGAGTTAGCATCCGTCACCTTGTTAGTGGGATCACCCACTTTCATCGGTGAGGTGGATAGTTTAAGTCCTTCTAGGAATTTATTAAACATGCTTTCAACCTCGGTCGTCATGGAGGTTTTCAATGTGTCTAAAGCCACATTGAACTCCTCACGGGAGACCGAGGTCCCTCCATCGGCCGTAGACGAGATAGGATTCACACCGGAGTGCTCCTCCACACCGTCGTTGGTGTCAACCATACTCTTCGAACGGCAAAGTCCTTAATAAGAGATGAGGCTCTGATACCAATTGAAAGGATCGATATGGTTGACTAGAGGGGGGGGGGTGAATAGGCAACTAACAATTTTTAAGCTTTTCTTTAACAATTTAAAACTTGCAACAAAATAGGTTGTCTAGATATGCAACTATGTGGACAACGTATATGATGCAATGACAACTAGTACACAAGCAAGCAATAGATGCTACACAAGTAAGCTTGCAAAAGTAAAGGCACGAAATAACCAAGAGTGGAGCCGGTGGAGACGAGAATGTGTTACCGAAGTTCCTTCCTTTTAAGGGGAAGTACGTCTCCGTTAGAGCGGTGTGGAGGCACAATGCTCCCCAAGAAGCCACTAGGGCCACCGTAATCTCCTCACGCCCTCACACAATGCGACATGCCGTGATTCCACTATTGGTGCCCTTGAAGGTGGCAACCGAACCTTTACAAACAAGGTTGGGGCTATCTCCACAACACTTGGAGGCTCCCAACAACACTACGAAGCTTCACCACAATGGAGTATGGCTTCGAGGTGACCTCAACCATCTAGGGTGCTCAAACACCCAAGAGTAACAAGATCCGCTAGGGATTAGTGGGGGGAATCAAATTTCTCTTGGTGGAAGTGTATATCAGGGCCTTCTCAACCAATCCCGAGCAAATCAACAAGTTTGATTGGCTAGGGAGAGAGATCGGGTGAAAATGGAGCTTGGAGCAACAATGGAGCTTTTGGGGGAAGAGGTAAGTCAACTTTGGGGAAGAAGACACCTTTATATAGTGGGGGAAACAATCCAACCGTTACCCCCCCAAACAGCCATGCACAGAGTGGTACTACCGCTTGGGCAGGGCGGTACTACCGCTGATAAGTGGTACTACCGCTCCCTCCCAGTGGTACTGCCGCGCTGATGAGGGATGCAGGGTCCTGGCCCCAGAGCAGTACTACCGCGGGAGCAATGGCAGTACTACCGCTTGGAGCGGTACTACCGCCACTACTGCCGCTACTAGTACCGTAAAACCCGACACGAAAAACAGCGGTCTCGAGTCAAGGCGGTAGTAGCCCAGAACCACTGTGGTACTACGGACGAAGACCACAAGCGGTACTACCGCTCGGGGAGCGGTACTACCGCTTGACGCGCTTCGGTGGTACTACCGCTGAGGACCGTGGTACTACCGCTGGGACAGGACAGGGCAGGCACAGATAGGAAAGATACCTCCAATGAAACGGAAAGAAACGTCGGGTGTGATAAGGATGTGTACGTGTTGATTCCACCCTAGCCTTACCAAAGCGGATCCCCTCTTGATAGTACGGTGACTCCTACGAAACTAGTCCACCAACAGAGAAACGAAGGAGCTACACCATCTTGAATAAAACACCGAGGGGAGGTAATCGTCTCGTGCCAAAGGATGAATCTCTGAAAGAACTCAACGCACACGATTAGTCCGCAAAAGCATTGTCATCAATCACCAAAACATCTTGGGGATAAATATGCCCTTACAGCCACTCAGTTAGTTATCCCAGATTTTATGCACAATGAGATAGTTAAACCTCTCCAGATATGTTGCCCATCTCGCTAGCATGCGGTCAACATGCTTTTGAGTTCTAAAATGCTTCAAGGATTGATGGTCACTATATACAATGAACTCTTTAGGCAGCAAATAAACTTCCCAAGTTTTCAAGGCTCTGAAAACAACATACAGTTCTTGTTGATAGGTGCTCCATTTCTGCCCATCTTTGCTTAACTTCTCATTAAAGAAAGCAATGGGCTTCCTTTCTTGAGATAGAACAGCTCTAATGCCTACTTCACTTGCATCACACTCCAACTCAAAAGTCTTTTTGAAATCAGGTAGCACCAAGACAGGACCTTGTGATTTTTTTTGCTTGATCTCATTGAAACTAGTTTCAGCCGCTTTTGTCCATTGGAACTTTTCTTTCTTCAGGCACTCGGTAATTGATGCTATGATAGTGCTGAAATTCTTCACAAATCATCTATAGAAAGTTGCAAGGCCATGAAAAATTCTTACCTCAGAAATGGTCTTTGGGGTTGGTCATTCTCAGATTGCTTCAACCTTGGAGTCATCAACACGAATACCGTCACATGTTCTGATGAATGCTAGGAAAAGAAGTTGTGTTTACATGAAAACACATTTCTTCAAGTTGACGTAGAGCTAATTTTTCCCTTAGTACTTCTAGCACCTTCCGAATGTGATCAAAGTGTTCATCCTCATCCTTGCTATAGATCAAGGTGTCATCGAAATAGACCACAACAAAGTGGGATAAGAAGGGTCGAAGGACTTGATTCATAAAGTGCATAAAGGTACTTGGTGCATTTGAGAGTCCAAATGGCATGACTAGCCATTCAAACAACCCTTCTTTTGTCTTGAAGGTTGTTTTCCATTCATCCCTGGGTCTAATACGGATTTGATGATATCCACTTCCTAAATCTAGCTTTATGAACACTCTTGCTCCACTAAGCTGATTCAACATATCATCCATACGGGGAACAAGGAATCTATAGCTTATAGTGATCTTGTTAATGGCTCTATCCATACACATGGGCCAAGATCCATCTTTCTTTGGCGCGAGCAGGGATGGTACAACACATGGGCTAATACTTTCTTGAATGTGCCCCTTTTGCAGTAATTCCTCCACTTTCTCCTTCAATATAGCATGCTCTTTTGGGCTCATTTGTAGTGTGGAAGATTAGGAAAACTTGCTCCCAAAATTAAGTCGATTCTATGTTGAATTCCTCTCATCGGTGGTAGGCCTTGTGGCTCTCCATGTATGTTATAAAATTATGCTAGTAAGCCACGTACCTTTGCTGGAATTTCAACAACCAAGTGCTCTTCATGGTAACAGAGTGATTAGTAGCACAGTAGTATGGTAATTTGATAGCAGGGTAACGGTAACAATAGTATCAGTAACAGTAGCAGTTGTAACAGTAGTAACATCAATAATAACTTAGCAAGAACAACATGTGAAAAGCTCGTAGGCATTGGATCAGTGATTTTGTTGGATGATATTCATCATATAATAGTCATAACCTAGGGCGACACAAAACTAGATCCAGTTCATCAATGTGATGTAGGCATGTATTCTGTAAATAGTCATACGTGCTTATGGAAGAGAACTTGCATGACATCTTTTGTCCTACCCTCCCGTGGTAGTGGGGTCCATAAGGAAACTAAGGGATATTAATGCCTCCTTTTAACAGAGAACCAGAACAAAGCATTAACATCTCTACTATTAAAGGAGAATCGGACGTCGTGATGGTTCAACCTTGTTCAATCCTCACCTCCTTACGATAACCATCGCGCGACCAACCTCCACCCCACCTCGTCAGCTCCACGCAAAGGAAAAAAATGCAATCCGCACGATAAAGAAAAACACGACGGTTCGACCTCGCTCCCAAGCTTCCCCGACGATAAAGAACGAAAAAACATCCACGAGCGCACACATCGCACGCCCCATCTCCCACAAACCCCCCTCTCTCTCCGGAGAAACTTGCCGCCGCCGTCCAACCCGAATCAGCCGCTCTCCCTCGTGCTCCTGGCCGCCAACGCCCTCAAGCCGTAGCACCAGGCGGTGCTGCCTCCGGCTCCGAGCCTCTGACACCTCCCTCCTGACCGGTGCTCGCTGGCAGTCACGTCGTCCAAGCCCAAGATGAAGGCCAGCCCCGAATCCCTCTTCGGTTCCTCGTCGCCATCCGGCAGCAAAGGGTCTCTCTCCCATTGCAATCAGCCGCGGCTTCCTCTAGCCCTCCTCACTGCTGACACCAAGACCAGATCCACGCCGTGGGAGGTGTCCGCCGTCGGCGACCTGAGGAACATCGCCACCTCGAGCCTCAACCTCAACTTGCTCAAGCATAGCCTCGACGCGCTCCATGGCGACTCCGCCTGTGACCTCGAGGCCTCCCACTCCCGAATCTCCAAGCGCATCAAGGTGACCACTCTGATCCCATTCCTTTTGCAATCCTTAGCGCATCGATCGATCCTGAGATGTGCCTGGATGTGATGTGATGGATCACATTCGGTGTCTCTTGATGTTGTTCACTTAAGATGCAGATGCAGAGCTCCCTGTAGCTGGCGGAGAAGGAGCATAGGAAGATGTTCGAGAAGATTGCCGATCGAGGAGATGAAGGTATAGTCTCATTTGATTTCATGGTTGATCCAGTGTTGGTCGTGAGTGCTACAGTGTATCTAAATATAATTCATGTCGTGAAATTACAAGAAGTTGATGACAGAGGTGCACTTGTCTTCGTCTCGAGGTACTGCAGCGAGCGAACACATACATCTTCGAACTTTAGTTCAGTTATTTACTACTCCCTCCGTTCCTAAATATTTGTCTTTCTAGAGGTTTTAAATGGTGACTACATACAGAGCAAAATGAATGAATCTACACTTTAAAATATGTCTATGTACATCCGTATGTGATGATCATTTAAAATCTCTAGAAAGACAAATATTTAGGAACGGAGGGAGTAACTTGGTTGGCACTGATCAGTTTGCAAGATGACCTTACCTGAGATGGCAAAGTCCGTGGCCAGAGTTATTGATGGCTTGCGCAGTCGCCACAACATCCCACCTACGCGAGCTTAGCATAGGTGTCTTAGTTGGTAATCACTTCTCCTGTCATCAACTTGACATATGAGTTGATCATGTTCAGTAAATTTTCATGAACGTATGAGTGCTTGTCCATGAAAATTTTCAGGTGTAGTATGTATCTACCAGGAATAGTAATTATTGTTGGTTACAGGTTACCAAAGTGTTGTGGTTCCTTGGTTCCACCTCCTCCTTCGCCATCTACTACGGCACTTGCGAGCTCGTCGAGTCAGTGCTCTCCGCCCATTCGTGCCCTCTTCATCGGTTCGCTCCTGTCCTGCACAACATGTGCCTTGCCGGATGCCTTCGGTGCCCCACTCCTGATCAGGTGTATCATGCAGCACCTGATCGATGCACCAAACTACAAAAGGGCCCAGTGGTGGACTGGTGGGGAGGATGCATCCATGCGGAAGGTCATTACAGAGGAATTCTAGGTGAATCATACCAAGGATCCTGCACAACGCGAGCCTTGCTGTTGTACGCCTTCGAGACATCGAGGCTACGGTAAAGATGGAATCATTTCCTTCAGGAAGGTAACCTCTTGTTTTGGATAGTGCAGTTTTCTTGAAGCTACCTAGCTAGGTATAATGAAGATGATGGGTTCGTTTCAGCATAGTTTCTGTTTCAGTTATTGAGTTCTTTGAAGGCTACAACAATTATAATATGAACCAATTGTGAATCTCTCATTTGCTTTGATTAGTTGTAAGTTGTTCTGTGGCATACAATTTCAGACTGGTGCATGTGATTACAATGAAAGTGCACATACATGATTTTTTAGTGTTCCCCACTAACTGAAAGCATATTGTTGGAGGAAAAGCTCTCCACTACAGTACCATCCATATGGAAATAACAAACATGCAAACATTCAGACTAACAATTGGATATAGTTCTTTATGTATTTATTAGTGCAATCTTCTTGTCATTGTTTTAAAGATTGCATATGTATATGTGTGACTAGAGGTTATGCCTTATAAGTGTTTCCGTTGATTCGGGAAATGCAAGTAAGGTGTACATGTTAGTTTCCAGTGTTCATTGTAATTTTCTTGTCTTGGACGTAATTTAGATATGAGATATTGGACTTTGATTCTGCATTGAATTTATTAACGCTCTAGAGTCCACCCTACCTAAAAAAATCGCCCTCCGCCACTGATGTACATCACAACTTTACCTTGGAAGTATATATGAGTATGGTGTGCGTGCACACAAACGAGGACTACGGCCTATGGAATAGGTGTTCCTGGACCTGCTTCCATGTCAAGTCATGTGAGATTTGATCAAAACATGTTTCAGGTATATTCACCATGGAACTTTTTTTATTAATTTGATGAGATCGATTACTTCTGCTACCATTTGATTCTGTAGGAAGGATACATGCATCGTTTTTGCTCAGGCGATGGATCTGGAAGAGATGGGGGTACTTGTTCATGTGTCATGCTCGTTCAAGAGCCTCTCATTGCTCATTCCACAAAGAGGCAAATGAGAATCATGTCTATATGAATGGAGAAGATGTAGGCTTATTCCCATAAAATCTTGTTCAGCAGCCCAACAACAGATAGAAAAGATGAGATGGACCACGATAAAGATTTAAGAATCTTTCAGTTCAAATGTCTCTCCTACAACCATTGTTTCTAGAGGAGATAGCTCTGATGACTTAAGGGTGTCACAGGCTAATGGTGCTGAGCCCCCAAAATGTTTTGTAGTCAATGGATATTTCTGATAAAAACATTAGTTATCGAGTGGATAATAGTGTTTGTCTATCTCAAATATTTAAACTATATTATAGTTTAAATTGTGATTTTGTATTGTTTGAGAGACTGCTAAGAAGCTCATTATATAATCTCTCTATATGGAAATTGCAAGGATTATTAAATGTACAGTTTAATGCTATCCTTCAGAGAATATAAGTTTGATTGGTTGTCTCAGGCCAAACATGTTTAAGTTTGAGCAAGTTCATAGAGAATGATATCATCATCTATGATGCCAAATAAAATTGCACTATAAGAAGTTTGACTTACGAAAACCTAATATAACATGTGGGGCAAGGAAATATACTTGAGCGACATGAGGTGGTCGCCCCTATAGGGAAAGTAGATATTTGTCCGAGTGATGCATGCTACACTCATGTTCATCAAATACAATGATCTTTTCATCAATGTATCTTTATATAAGTTTGTTGTTCCGTGGCAACGCACGGGTAGTCGACTAGTATAATGAATACATGAACTCCTCAAATTACGGTAATCAGGGGAAAGAATCTCAATTATTGTCACCTTGGGGTATGCGGATCATAACACGTAATAGGTGCATATAACTGATGACCCACAAGTATATGGGGTCAATTGTAGCCTTTTCGATAAGTAAGAGTGTCGAACCCAACGAGGAGCAGAAGGAAATGACAAGTGGTTTTCAGCAAGGTATTGTCTGCAAGTGCCAAAATTGTAAGTAGCGGAGTAGTTTGATAGCAAGATAATTTGTAACGAGCAAGTAGCAATAGTAGTAACAAAAGTGCAGCAAGGTAGCCCAATCCTTTTGAGGAAAAGGACAGGCCAAAATGGTTTCTTATGGTAAGCAAAGTGTTCTTGAGGGCACACGGGAATTTCATCTAGTCACTTTCATCATGTTAGCTTAATTTGTGTTCGGTACTTTGATAATTTGATATGTGGGTGGACCGGTGCTTAGGTGCTGTTCTTACTTGAACAAACCTCCTACTTATGATTGACCCTCTCGCAAGCATCCGCAACTACGAGATAAGTATTAAGAATAAATTCTAACCATAGCATTAAACTTTTGGATCCAATCGGTCCCTTACGGAATAGCGCATAAACTGGGGTTTAAGCTTCTGTCGCTCTCGCAACCCACCATCTAATGAATACTCCACAATGCATTCCCTTATGCCAAATATGGTGAAGTGTCATGTAGTCGACGTTCACATGGCACCACTAAGAGAATGGCAACATACATACCATCAAAATATCGAACACATATCAAGTTCACATGATTACTTGCAACATAACTTCTCCCGTGACCTCAAGTACGAAAGTAACTAATCACAAATGATAAAAATGCTCAATATCAGAGGGGTATTGAATAGCATAATGGATCTGAACATATAATATTCCACCAAATAAACCATATAGTAATCAACTACAAGATGTAATCAACACACTAGTCATCCACGAGCACCAATCTATAGTTTGGATATAAAGATTGAACACAAGAGATGAACTAGGGTTTGAGAGGGTTGGTGCTGTGAAGATGTTGATGAAGATAGCCCTCACCAAGATGGGAGAGTTGTTGGTGATGATGATGACGATGATTTCCCCCTCCGGGAGGGAAGTTCCCCCAGCAGAATCGCTCCGCCAGAGGGCAAAAGTGCTCTTGCCCAAGTTCCACCTCGAGGCGGCGGTGCTTCGTCCCGAATGTCCTCTCTTTATTTTTCCTAGGTCAAAATGACTTATATACTAGAAGATGGGCACCAGAGGTGGGCCGAGGAGGGCAACACCCACCAGGGCGCGCCTGGGCCTCCTGGCGTGCTAAGGTGGGTTGTGCCCACCTGGTGGCCCTCCTCTTGTACTTATTTGCTCCAATATTTATTAAATATTCCTTAAAAAATCCTCGGGGAGTTTCAGCTCATTTGGAGTTGTGCAGAATAGGTAGCTTGACATAGCGTTTTCAGGCCCAGATTTCCAGCTGCTAGAATTCTCCCCCTTGGTGCATACCTTGCATATTATGAGAGAAAAGGCATTAGAATTACTCCAAAAAGCATTATTATACAATAAAACAACATAACTAACAGTAGGAAAACATGATGCAAAATGGACGTATCAACTCCCCCAAGCTTAGACCTCGCTTGTCCTCAAGTGGAAACCGAAATCGAAAAACATGCCCACATGCTTAGAGAGAGAGAGGTGCCGATAAAAACAAAAATATGGACATAGCAGCATCATGTGACTTATTATAACAGCAACAAACTTTAATATAAACTTTTATTATAGAACTTTTATCATAGACTTCTCATGAACAAGTGACAATTCATCACAACAATGAAGTATAAAGCATAAACTCTATTGAAAACCAACAAACTATGTTCTCAGTCAACTTTGCAACTACAATTCATCATCTTTTCATGAAGGGTCGCGTATTGGAGCCTTTAGGGAAGTCCACATACTCAACCATCATTTAGTCTTCTATGATTGCTAACACTCACCGCGTACACATGAGCAAAATGTTTCAACCGGACACACATAAAGATAGGGGCTTATAGTTTCGCCTCCCAAGACACTCACCTCAAGGGTGATGTCAATAATAATAACTTATGCCACCCATATTCAACTGGACATATGTGCCTAGATCTTTCCTCACCACATGAACTACAAAAAAAGGACACATCCATGACATTTTGGGTCGAACAATTTTTTTTCCTGTCATACTTATGACACTTCTATGACGATAATTGTGACAAAACCCAGTATCATCATAGATGTGGTGGGATCCTACTTCCACGACAAAAAATCATGACAGAAAATGGGCTTTTCGTCCTGGGCGGGCCGGAGACGCAGCTGCATGACATTCTTTGGGCCATCCATGATGGAAAAACCGTGGTAGAAGCGAGGGCGAGGAAAATATCAGGTTGTTCCCGATTACGGTGGGTGGTCGGGGCTGAGCGATGCGCGTTTCTCTCGTACATGTACACGCATGTGTGCGAGGCGTTGGGCTCTAACTGAACCTGAGCGAGGCGTTGGGCTCTAACTGAACCCGAGTGATTGCACTGCAGGCTACGCATTACTGAACCCGAGTGATCGATCGATGGTTGTTAACTGAACCTGATCGAGCGATTCCTTCGCTACTGCTGCTAACTAAAGTTGATCGATGCTGCCTCTGGATGAACAGTGAGCGTTGTGGGGGGGGGGAGGGGGTTTGATGAACAGTGAGCGGTGGAAGTGGATGAACAGGACCTCGTGGTGTTGCCTCTGGATGAACAGGACCTCGATCCATCGAGCCGGTTGGGGCTGGATGAACAGGACCCCGTGGAGGGCTGGATGAACAGGACGACCCCGTGGAGGGCTTGATGAACAGTAAACGGTGGAGGGGTGGATGAACAGTAGCCCGTGGAGGGGTGGTTGAACAGGAGCCTGTGGAGAGGGTGTAAGTGCATCTAGTGCCCCTTAGTGATTTTGGTGTATTGAAGACTTATAGTTTAAGGGACTAATGTGTTTGTGAGTGTACACAGGTCTATAAGTCTATGAGGAGTTCGATATTTACACGGAAAGTCGACCCTTAAAAATGAATATCTTCGACTGAAGATTTTGGTATTCCTGAAGACTTTCATGAAGACTTTGAAAGTGAAGAAATTGGTGTATCCGTGAAGACTTGATATTCATGTGAGGAATATGAAGCTTGAAGACTTTCGTTTTCATAGTTTTGTTTTTCTCTTTCTTGAGTCATAGGAAACACCGTACTGTTAAAGGGGGTCGAGGAAATACTAAGGAAAAATTTCCATGTGATGCTCAACTCAAAATCCTACACCTACCAAACCCTTCGAGTGAAGCCTTTGGAAATCTCATACAGTTTAGTCAATTTCTTCAGTGACAGAGACGAAGTTCTTCTGGTCGCTTAGGAATTTGTTCTGACTAAGGAGTTAGGAATTCGCCAGTGCGGATTGCCTACACAGTGAGGAACATGATAGCCCTGAGGAATTTGAGAGTCAAATTTCCAACCGTTGCTGTGCTGCGCGCCAGCTGTCCCAAAATATCTTATCCACCTAACGGTCATATCAGACAAGGGCATTTATGTCTTATCATGTCGGGCTGCTCCCTAGGCTATAAATAGCCGCCCCCTACAACCACTAGCTGGTTGGCTGCTCCGAGAGAAACTGACACTTGTCAATTGAGAGAAACCCATCCTCCGAGGACTTTGAGCGAAAATCATCGAGTGAGGAAAAACCCAAACCCAAACACCTACAAACCCCAAAGTGATTGAGCATCACTGAAGAGATTGAGCCTGCGTGGATCCGACGCTTGTTACCTTTGAAGACTGTGCTTCTTCCAGACGGTTAGGCGTCATGGTCTAGAGCATCCAAGAGGAATTGTTGATCGCCGAGTAACCAAGTCTGTGAAGGTTTGGAAGTCGCCTTAAGACTTACCACGAGTGATTGGACGAGGTCTGCGTGACCTTAGTTCAAGGAGAACACGGTGAGGACTTGGTGTCCTGAGCTGCATGCTTAGCGACTGGGTGTCCGGGACTGTGTGTCCTCGAGTTTAAATACTCATCCGCTCCAACCAGACGTACAACTGAGACAACAGTTGGAACCGGTCTACCAAATCATTGTCTTCACCAACCTTACTAGTTCTATTTCCTCAACTCTTTCATTCCCTATTTACTGTGTTCAGTGATTGTTCATATCTGTGTTTGAAGACTTTGACTGACGACTTTTTAAATTTCCTCAGTTCAATTTCTTCAGTCTGTTTGTCTTCATCTTGTGTTATCCTGTGTTTACGCTTCATGTACTCTGTGCTTGTCTTCATTTCATCATGATGAATATGTCTGTATCCTGTTATGCTTACTTCTGAGTACTTATTCCGCTGCTAGTAGTTCTTCGCTAAGGAATTTCCTCACCGGCAAATTCCTCAGTGAAGAATTCATAAAAACCGCCTATTCACCCCCCCTCTAGTCGATATAACGCACTTTCAATTGGTATCAGAGCAAGGTACTCCCTTGTTCTGTGTGATTTTGGTTTAACCACCTGGAGTTCTAGTTATGTCGACCGCAGGTATGATCAAGGTCTCCGCTGGGTGTCCTACCTTCGATGGCACGGACTACCGCTACTGGAAGAATAAGATGCGAATGCATCTTGAAGCAATTGACAACGATCTCTGGTACGTTGTGGAAAATGGTGTTCCCTCAGTCACACCTTCTCTGAATGCTGCTGATGTGAAGAGATTCAAGAAACTCGATTCTCAAGCGAAGAATATCATATGTGGCCATCTGAGCAAAGGACAGTATGGAAGAGTGAGTGCTTTGGAAACTGCTAAGCTTATCTGGGATAGGCTCTCCAAAGTAAACGAAGGAGTCTCAACTCAACGTGACTCTCATGTTGACGTTCTTCGCAATCTCTTCAACCGGTTCAAAAGACTCGACAATGAAAATGTTCAGCAAACCTTCGATCGCCTCACTGATATCTCAAATGAGCTTCAAGCGCTTGGCGCCACTAACATCACACTAGTAGAAAAAGGGTCAAATGTGAAGCACATTAGTGCCGGTTTGTAAAAAACCCGGCACTAATGTGATCAATAGTGCCGGTTCGTGGCTGCGATCAACAGTACCGGTTCGTGTTGAGCCTTTAGTACCGGTTCGTGCCACGAACCGGTACTAAAGGGGTAGTGGCAGGCTGGCGTCAGGCCGGGTCCCCACGAGCCCTTTTAGTACCGGTTTGTGTTACCAACCGGTACTAAAGGTCTAACCTATAGTACCGGTTCGTGCCACGAACCGGTACTAAAGGGGACAAGCCTTTAGTACCGGTTTGTGCCACGAACTGGTACTAA
>NC_041383.1:665391444-665415173 GCF_002162155.2 Triticum dicoccoides | reverse complement strand
ATGATAAAAACTTCAAAAAATAAAATCCTTCGAGAGGTAGTTATATTACTATATCTACTAGTTAGGAAAATTTGAAAACTTAAATTTGGACATGTTTTGCAAAAAGTGTAGGGAAAATGTAAAACGGCTATAACTTTTGCATACAATGTCGGAAAAAAATGTATAATATATCAAAAAATTCAGCACGAAAATCCGCATCCGATGGAGACAGCTAATGACCTGTTTGGAATTTTTTAGAATCCTCAAATTCGAAAAGGAAAAAAAGATATGGTCAAATTTCAGTTTTTTTTAAAAAATTTGGTTAAATTTGGTCAAACTACTTATTCCAGAAGTATTAATGTTACTACATAATTATTCAAGAATATTAGTGTTACTAAATAATTATTTCAATTTTTTGAATTTTGGTCAAACTATGGTCAAACTATGGTCGAACTTATTCAAGAAATATTAGCATTACTAAATAATTACTGCTTTTTTAGAATAATAGTTTCAAAACTCAAACGGTGAAATGTGCGACTTCATGCTCAAGCTAAACTCCTGAGGGTTACTAGGATTGACATCTTACTATTGTCAGGAAAACAACAAGTGCAGACTCGGAAACGAAGGAGAATAGAACCCGAAAGTTAAGCGTGCTCGGGCTGGAGTAGTGAGAGGGATGGGTGACCGGTCGGGAAGTTAGATGATTTGGAATGAGTGATCCACACTTGAGCAGTTAAGAGAGGTGATTAGAGACTAAATCATCAAATAATTCAGAAAAATTAAAAATTGAAAAAAAATCAAATTTTTTTTCCAAAATTTAAAAAAAAACAATAAAAAAAACCTTTAGTACCGGTTGGTAACACCAACCGGTACTAAAGGTCCCCCATACTAGGGCGCGAGCTCACGCCACGTGGTGGCACTTTAGCGCCGGTTCGTGCCGAACCGGTACTAAAGGGGGGGGCTTTAGTGCCCACACTTTAGTGCCGGTTCCATAACCGGCACTAAAGGCCCTTACAAACCGGTTTTAAAGCTCCATTTTCTACTAGTGTCACCGACCATGAGGTGGTGAAGAAATTGCTGAGATCGCTAGATTCCTCATTTGATACTCTGGCACTGATGATTCAAGAGTGAGCTGATTACAAGTCACTAGATCCCACTGATATCCTCGAGAGGCTAAATACTCATGAGTTCCAACTTGCTGAAAAGAGAGATCTCTATGGTTCAAGCTATGGCAAAACACGTGCCCTGAAGGCCAAGGCTGTGTCTGAATCTGAATGTGAAGACTCTGGTAGTAGCCTTGGTGATCCTGAAGAATTGAGCCAAGAGCTTGCACTACTCGTCAAGAAGTTCCAGAAGTTCTCAAGACGTGGTCGCTTTGGAAAATCCTCAAGGAGCAGTGATTCCTCATCAAGTGACTATAAGAGAAGACTTTGCCACAAATGCAAGAAACCTGGTCACTATATTCAGGATTGCCCTCAGTGGGAAAAGGAATTAAAGAAGAAGAAATACAAGGATTACAGTTCTGATGACGCTAAGAAGAAGAAGAAATCTTCAAAATCTTCATCATCAAAATCCTCGAAGTCCTCATCTCACAAGAAGAGCAGCTCCAAGAAGGCTCGGGCATTCATTGGCAAGGAAATGGACTCTAAAGTTGAATCTGAGGAACATGAGGAAGAGGAGGCATCTGAGGAGTCAGAGTCTTGTGTGGCGAGTCTGGCTCTCGCTACTGCTTTCGTCAGCAAGTCTATCTTCAACTCTGAAGAAATTGACCGCACCAACAAGGCTGACGAAGACAATGATGACTACGCTCCCACCTATTGCTTCATGGCAAAGGGTGCCAAGGTAACAAAATACCCCTCCTCTGAATCTAGTGAGGATGAATCTGATGAAAATCTTAAGCCTAGTTACTCTAAACTTGCTAAGATTGCTGTGAAACAACAAAAAGCTATTGAAAAACTTCAAAACATGCTAGACAAAAGTGATGATATGTTGGGTGATGAAATGGACCGCACTAAAGACTTAACTGAAAATCTTCAGAGACTTCAGTCTAAGTTTGACAATCTTCAAAGTCATCATAACACTCTCTTATCTGATCACGAGAAGCTTTCTTATGAATTTCTTCAAAGAAAGCAAGATCTTGAGAAGTTAAGAGTGAGTTATGAAGATCTTCAGAAGGATCGCGATTCATTACTTGCTCAACAAATCAGCACTACTCAAGAAGAATTTGTTCCTCCATGCTTAAAGTGCATTGAACGTGAATCTACTAATTCATCACCTGAATGTTCAAATGCTTCAACTGTTACAAATTCTTCACCTGCCTCTGCTACCACTAATTCCTCATCTGAGGACATTGCTAGTACTACTAATGATGCAGGGCTAAAGGAATTGTACACGACAGACATGTACAAAAGCCTCAAAGGGCATCAGATTCTTTGTGATGTGCTCAAAAAGCATATCCTCAACAGAAACCCTAGGAAAGAGGGTATTGCCTTTGAGAGCAAATTCAATGCTGATGGAACATATTGGAAGCCTGAGCAGTACCCCAAAACCTCATGGGTTGCTGCAAAGGGACCTCCAGTTGATCCATCCAACTTATCTGGCTTTACATGTGAATCTCCTCATTCTTCTGATGAGTCATTTGACTCCAACTATAAACTGTTCAAAAATCGGAATGGTGAAGTATTTGCTAGATATGTTGGGACTAACTGCAGGAACGGTTCCCCTATGAAGAAAATCTGGGTTCCCAAAAGTTATGTTGAAAGTCTTCAGGTGAATGTCCTCATGACACCACCTGTGAAGAATAGGAACCCCAGATCAAACTCTTCATATGGACCTAATTCTTCATATGGATCCAAGTCCTCATATGGACCAAATTCCTCACGTGGATCAAATTCCTCAAATGGATCAAAGTCCTCATATGACTATCATCGTGCGAACAATTCGGTTTCGCAGGGTAGAGCTAAGGGCTATGAATATGCACATTATTCTTCAAATCATTATGTTCATAAGTCCTCAAAGAATTTCTCTGCTTATTCATATGCTTACCCTAACCCCTCTTATGTGAAACACAATGGATTGGCTTCTATGCCACCTTTCTCATATGGTGCTCGCAGAGTGATGAACTCATTGCCACCCCTTCAGATGTGGGTGGTGAAGAAAAAGAACTAATCTCTTATGTAGGGTCAGGTCTCCGGACGTGCTTTAAACGTCTGAAGAATTTGCTGGAGGCGTGACAAAAATGCCTGAAAGGACGCAGGCGAATCATGATGAAATGAACTTTCATTTCACACATCCTCATACTGAAATATCTGTTTTACTGCTTGATGAAATTGAACTGATGAATTTGATGTCATATTCTTCACTGATGAAGTATATGAGTTCATAAGTTGCACTAATTCATCTGCAGGATGATCAGCCCAAAGTCAACGAGTGGGTTCTCGATAGTGGATGTACAAATCACATGACTGGTGACAAGAACCTATTGATGGATGCTCCCTTAACACCGTCACATCTGAAGCACATCATCTTCACTGACAAAGGCAAAAGTCAGGTATTGGGTCTAGGTAAGGTTGCGATCTCAAAGGATCGACACATGGACAAAGTCATGCTTGTCGAGTCCTTAGGATACAACCTCATGTCTGTCTCAATGCTTTGTGATCTCGATATGGTTGTTGTCTTTGGAAGATATCGATGTGTTGTGATCATGGAAGCTGACTATTCCAAAGTCTTCGAAGGCTTTAGGAGAGGAGATCTGTATATTGTTGATTTCTCTACAGGACCACAACCAGCCGTGTGCTTACTTGCAAAAGCTTCAGAAGGCTGGCTATGCCATCGACGACTTGGTCATGCTGGCATGAGGAATCTTAACACGCTTGCGAAGAAGAAGCATGTCATTGGCATTGAGAATGTCAAATTCCTCAAGGATCACTTATGCGGAGCTTGTGAAGCTGGAAAGATGACAAAGGCCAAGCATCGAACGAAGACTATCATGACCACTACTCGTCCATTTGAATTGCTTCACATGGATCTCTTTGGTCCTAATCATTATTCTGCTGTTTCAAATGATGCATCTCTATATGGCTTTGTTATTGTTGATGACTATTCTTGTTACACATGGGTACACATTATCACTTACAAACATGAAGTGCAGGAAATCTTCAAATGATTTTCCTCGAGGGCTTCAACCAACTTTGGTGTGAAGATCAAGCACATCAGAACTGACAATGGGACCGAGTTCAAGAATTCCGGTCTTGATGGATATCTTGATGAACTTGGTATTACTCATGAGTTATCTGCTCCTTATACTCCTCAGCAGAATGGCGTCGTGGAGCACAAGAACAGAACCCTCGCTGAAATGGCTTGCACTATGCTTGATGAATACAAACGCCTCGTCGTTTTTGGATTGATGCAATTGATACTAACTCCTCACTGACAAGAAACCCAATGTGAGTTATTTCAAAGTCTTCGGTGCTATATGTTGGATTAGAGATCCTCATCACAATGCTAAATTTGCACCGAAAGCACATGAAGGTTTTATGCTTGGTTACGGAAAGGACTCACACACCTATAGAGTCTTCAACAATGTTCTTCACAAGGTTGTTGAAACTGTAGATGTGCGATTCGATGAAACTAATGGCTCGCAAAGAGAGCACCTACCTTCTGTGATAGATGAACCAACACTTGAGGATTCGATCAAGTTCAAGGCTATTGAGGATGTTATTCCTACCGAAGAATCTGTTGAAGAATTCATTCCAGAACATGAAGAAAATCGAGCTGGTGCACCTGATGAAAATGCTGAAGAAAATGGTGCTGAAGAAAATGCTGATCAAATTCCTCAACGACAGCCAGCTCATCCTCGCATTGCAAAAGAAGTGCAAGTGGAAAAGATCATCGATGACATTCGAGCGCCAGGTCCTCTCACACGCTCAAAAGCTTCACATTTATCTAACTTTTGTGGGCACTATGCTTTTGTCTCTATTACAGAGCCCACTAAGGTAGATGAAGCATTTCTGGAGCCTGAGTGGATTCAGGCCATGCAAGAAGAATTACACCAGTTCGAGCTCAACAATGTCTGGGAACTGGTCAAACGTCCAGATCCTCACAAGCATAATATCATTGGCACAAAGTGGATCTACCGCAACAAGCAAGATGAAAATGGCCTTGTGGTGAGGAATAAGGCATGACTTGTAGCTCAAGGCTACACACAGGTTGAAGGAATTGATTTCGATGAAACTTTTGCACCTGTTGCTAGACTTGAGGCTATTCGCATATTGCTTGCTTATGCTAACCATCATAATATTATCTTACAACAAAGGGATGTGAAAAGTGCATTCCTCAATGGTAAGCTTGAGGAAGAAGTATATGTTGCTCAACCCCCAGGTTTTGAAGATCCAAAGAATCCTGACAAAGTCTTCAGACTCAGCAAGGCCCTGTATGGCCTCAAGCAAGCCCCTCGGGCGTGGTATGACACTTTGAAGGAATTCTTCATAAAGAATGGCTTCACACCCGGTTCACTCGAACCTACTCTCTTTACTAAATCTTATGATGGTGAACTGTTTGTGTGCCAAATATACATTGATGATATTATCTTTGGCTGTACTGACCAACGTTATAATGATGAATTTGCCTATATGATGAGTGAAGAATATCAAATGTCTATGATGGGAGAGTTGAAATTCTTTTTAGGTCTTTAAATTCGTCAACAGCACAATGGCATATTCATATCTCAGGAGAAATACCTCAAGGAAGTTCTGAGGAAATTCGGCATGCAAGATTGCAAAGGCGTCAAAATTCCTATGCCCACAAATGGCCATCTATGCACTAATGAAAATGGTATTGACTTCCATCACAAGGTATACCACTCCATGATTGGTTTGTTATTGTACTTATGTGCATATAGGCCAGATATAATGCTTAGTGTTTGCATGTGTGCCCGATTTCAAGCTGCACCGAAGGAATCACACCATAAGGCTGTGAAGCATATTCTTCGATATCTAGCTCACACACCAACACTAGGATTATGGTACCCCAAGGGCTCTACTTTTGATCTCATTGGATATTCTGACTCTGACTATGCTGGTGATCGTGTGGACCGCAAGTCAACATCTGGTACTTGTCATTTTCTCGGACGTTCTTTGGTCTGTTGGTCCTCGAAGAAACAGAACTGCGTATCACTGTCTACTGCAGAGGCTGAGTACATTGCTGCTGGTTCTTGCTGTGCTCAATTGCTATGGATGAAGCAAACCCTCAAGGACTACGGCATCAACATGGAGAATGTGCCTCTCCTCTGTGACAATGAGAGTGCCATCAAGATTGCTCACAACCCAGTTCAGCACTCGAAGACAAAGCACATTTAAATTCGTCATCATTTTCTTCGTGATCATGTGTTGAAGGGCGACATCTCCATCGAGCACGTGAATACTGAAGAACAGCTAGCCGATATCTTCACAAAGCCCTTGGATGAGAAGAGATTTAGCAAGTTGCGGTGTGAGCTAAATATCTTAGAATCTTTGAATGTTCTTTAAAAAGGACACACATGCTGACACTTATGCAAAATTGATGACTTAGATGTGCAACACATGAAGAAACATTTTTCTTCAATCAATGAAGGATAACACTCTAAGTGTGAAGAAATTAATGAAGGATTTGATTCTCAGAACCCTACGACAATTGTACGCGGTGTCTGAAATCATCATTCTTATACGGTGGGTCACGCCACCACCAAAGTTGAAAATCTTCATTTTTGAAATTCCTCAGTTTTTGAAATTCTTCAGTTTTTCAAATTCTTCAACTTTGCAAAATCTTCAATGTTTCCGTCGTTTTTCTTCATTGGCTATATATATATATATGAGTTTATGTCCTCTACAACATTCACTTATGGCTATTTCTTCAAGTTGCATTTTCTGCTAAGTGAATGTGATCGGACCCTTTCCCCTCTATGCTATACTCAACCCAATCTATTCACAAATTCTTCATGTGCGTTCTATTTGAAACTCGTTCAAAATCTTCACTGTGTCCTTGACAGCTGAAGAAGTTGCGAACAAAACTTTAAAATTAATCTTATCCAAAATTTCGGTTTTACCGCTCAATCTGTTCTGGATCCCACGATAGACTTATCTATTCACCCACGATCTAACACGATCTCCACTTCTCAGTATGTGAGTGACACATGTCAAGTGAAGGAGAAGGGTCAGGGGCACGTTCGTCCTAAATCTTCGGGCGAACAGTTTTTTACTACGACTATAAATACCCCCTCTCCCCTTCCTCACTTTCTTTACTCCGCTCGACCGCTCTCTCTCTCACTCGAGCTTCTCAAACCCTAGCGCCGCCGCTACTCCATCATCACTGGTGAGGAAGAGCTTCACTGCCTCGACCCTGTCGCCGTCGTACTCGCGCCGACTGCGGAAATCTTCACTCCGCTGCCGCCGTAGCTGTCTTCCTCCGCCAAGTTAGGGCGTGGAAGATCTACACCAACGAACTTCACTGTTCTTCTTCACAGTTCGTCGCGTTCTTCATTAAGGGTAATTAAAAGTTACTTTTACTACCTCTTTTGATTCAAAATTTCACAACAAAATCTTCAAAGGTGTTTATTTCTTCAAATCCACACACACAAAACACCTCACTAGTCATCTGTTCTTGATTCGTTTCACTAAGCATCGTTTTTCTTCAAGATTCCTCAATTGTGTGGATCTTCGATCTATACAACTCTGGTACCTAAGACAAAGAACGCTTAGTGAAATTCTTCAAGACTCATCTGGTCAAATTCCTCAAACTTGTTCTTTTTGAAAAACCTTCTGAGAACGCATATGACCTCTCCAAATTCCTCGCAACTATACTCTGTTCACAGGTACTCATGTCCGCTACTGAATCACTAGGTTCTCATCAACTTAACTCATTTGCAGCGTTCCTTGAAGAAAAGTTGCACACTTCTTCAGAAAATTCGATTGTTCAAATTCCTCATCTGAAGAATATGGCTGATGGTAAGAAGCCGCAGAAAGGAGGAAAGAAACCTGAGGTCATGACTGCTTTTGAAATCCCTGAGGACCTCTATACTGACTATTGCACACCTGATGAGGCTAAGTACGGAAAAGAAACTGAAACTTAGCGCAAGGTGCGCATATAGAAGATTGAACGGAGATGGGCAAGAGAATGGAGGGAGTACAGATATGTGACTCCAAAGTATATGAAGAAATTCACACTTAATCCTCCATGCCCAAGAGCTCCATTGGCACCTGGTCAAAAGGCTGACCCCACCAGCATCAAGCGTGGTGAGGACTTTCCTGAAGAATGGGCCAAGCGCCAAGCTAAGTTGGCAAGACAAGCCAAAGAAGCAGTGAGGAAATTCAATGAAGACTCTATTGCTGCTACTGCCACTGAGGCCTCTGTCAAGCCAAGAAAATCAATGGCAAAGAAGCCCGCTCACAAGCCAAGTGCTTCACTAACTATGCCCTCACGGCCAAGTTCCTCAGCAATGCCCTCACGGCCAGAATCTTCAAAGCCCTCACGGCCAGATTCTTCAAAGCCCTCACGGCCAGTTCCAACGACTGCTCCTCCTCCAAAGTCCTCAGCTGCTCCGGCAAAGTCCTCAACACCTGTACATCTGGCCACGTGCCAAAGGACAACAGGCATCTCTATTGCCTCTGGTGCCTCAGCAAGTTCCTCAGCTGCACCAAAATCTTCATCAGGCCCCACTCTGCTGAAGACTAAGGCAACGGCTGGTCGAGGTCCTTGGCCAAGTCCGAAGAAGAAACAGGTTGCCTTCCAAGTGCCATCTGACGATGAAGCTGCTGATGATGAACTTGCAGAAATCATCAGAGACCGACAAGAAAGGGCCGCTAGAGCCAAAGGCACAAATGTGCCACTGCTATTGGATCCAAGGGCGATCCTTGATTACATTGATCTCTGGCACAAGGATCCAAATACTCCTATACCTGATTTCAATTTGACTCCTGGTCAAAGTCACATGCTGACCCATTTCATCACTGAAGAGAAATGGAAATTTGAGAAGGCCAGGCAGATCAAGAAGACTCAGTTCAGAAAGGAGAAGTTCCTGAAGAATAACGTTATCAATATGACAACTGATGAACTCCTCAAGATCCAAGCTGAAATCAAAGCCCTCAGCGATGATTTCAATGCTTACTATGCTGATTGGCAAGGTGCCAAAGTCAGGTTTGTGAAACTGACTGAGAAATTCACAAATGTTGCAGCCCCATCGCAACAAGAAATTCCTCATGCTGAAGCATCTGCACAGCCAACTGAAGAACATGCCAGCACCGTTGATGACATTCAGGCTGCTGAAGAAAATGCTAGTTCCAGGGCTGATGACTCCATTCCAGCCGCTGAAGAAATTGTCAGGGCATCCACTAGTGGTGCGCCTGAAGAAACTGAAAATGTCAGGGCAACTGCATCAGTTGCGCCTGAGGAAATTCAACCAGATTCCTCAGTTCCATCTGCGCCTACCCCAACTCCAATTCTTCCATGTGCATTCGATGTGAAGAAGACCAAGGCTGCAGAGCGAGCTGCAGTGAAGAAAAGGAAAGCATCAGTGCTTTAGAATCTTCAGCTCCAAAGAAGATGAAGCCTCTGACAAGCTCTATTGAAAATCCAATTGATGTTGTTCCCATTTCCACCATGCCATCAAAGGACCTTGTTCCTTTTGATGAGGAATATGTGATCCCTAGCGGATCTAATGAAGAACCTCAATCTGCCGCTTTGCCAGAGCAGGTTGATGAAGAAATTGAAGTGGATACAATCCCTTCAACGCCTGTTGCTTCCTTGCCAATGCCTCAGTTCACAGCTGAAGAGGCTGGTGTTGAAGAAATTGAAGATGAAGACGTGGACATTGGCTGCACAACGCCCGTGATGAATGATGACTTTTGGGAAAGTCAGCACCCCAATTCTCCACTCTTCACCCCACTTCAACAAATACCTCAGTCCCCTGCACCAACAGTTCAAATGGGCTCTGAAGAAACTCATCCCACCTCGTCTATGCATGAAGACATTCTAGCCGCTAGTGCTGAAGAAGCTGCTATTGTTGAACCTTTGAACATGCAGACTGCTACTAAAGAGGAACCAACAATTCCTCAGCCTGAAGAACCTGAGATTGCGATTCCTGAGGTTGTGATGCAACTCACTGACACTCCAGTGCCCAAGCCTAGGGATCCATTCTCAAAGAAGCAAAAGTTCAAGGCTGACGATTTCTTCAGCGAACATGTGTTCTTCACTGACTACAACCCGTATGACTCTGGTCACATAAGGAAGAGGCATTTTTGGACTGCTAGTCAAGCCAATTTCTATTCCTCAGTACTGTTCGACAAAGACAAAGTCTTCGATCATGAACATATTCCTCATGTGGACATGGAGTCTCTATCGTGCTTCGAGCCAGTCCTCAGTGTTCTTCATGATGCTAGATTGCTAAATTTCTGCACTGACATCTGTGACTGGAATGAAGAACTCATTCTTCAATTCTATGCAACGCTGCACATCACAGGAAACTCTGAAGATGTGAATTCATGGGTGCTGGACTGGATGTCTGAAAATACTCACTACAAGGCACCAGCAACTGAATTGCTTCGTGCCCTACCAATCAGTCCTGCCCTTGACAGTGCTCGTTACGTCTACAGTGAACATGAACTTTCAAATCATTTCATGCAAGTGCTGATGAAGCCTTTCAAGCCAGGGCAGGCTCCTCGAACCAAATTCCTCGTCAAGGAATTACTATATGTGCCCCGGACTGTCTATCGCATTCTGACGAAGACAATGAGTCCAATCAAAGGCCATGACTCAAATGATGAAGAGGTCGTTGGCATCATGAAGAACATGCTTTTCAATATCATTCATGGCGTTCCCGTCAACTTCCATGATTTCTTCATGAGGACTCTGGCGAATATTGCTATGTCACCCTTTGAACTGAAGCCTTATGCACCATGGATTATGAGATTCATCAAGACAAGGGCTTCACTAAATTACAAAGCTGACACTTTGAACCATGGCAGCTACTTGCCTCCGATTGAAGTCCTCAAAAGGACATATTCCTCAGCTGATGACAAAGGCAAGGCAACTTCTGTGATAGATGAAGGCATTCATCCATTGGATGGTCAATTTCGCAAGGCTGCATCCTACTCCACCAATGATGACTCTGCCGCCAAGCAAAATCCTCAAGCCATAGCTCCCAGGGTGATGACTGATCGTGAGTTACTCCTCAGTCTTCATCAGAAGGTTGATCGCAATCACAAATGGGTCAAGCGTCAGTTTGGTTCAATTCTTCACAACATGACATCAACACACAATGCAGTGAAGAAAAACCAATACTACCTCCATGAAACCTTCAATCGTACCTGGGCTGTTCTATCACATGTCTACAGTGCTGCAGATCTGAAGAATATGGGTCTCAAGGAAGAATTTGACTGGTCTGCACCTCCACCGAAGAAATTCAAGAAGGTCAAGGTTCCTTCCTTGGTGGACATCTCCTATTCTTCATCATGTGAGACTGGTGAAAATGAAGACTTAGACGACACTGCAGCAGGCCCTACTACGACTACCGACCCTGACAACGCTGGCACTCCTCCATCAACTTGATATTCTTCAGGGGCGTTAGTCCTCAGTTTCGAACCTTTTGGTCATTCGATGACAAAGGGGGAGAAATTTGAGTTAGTCTTCAAGCGGGTCTATTATATGGGCGTTGTTTTGCTTAGTTACAACTCTCGTTCTTCTGAAACTTTATTGGATCGAGTTGTAATCTTAAACCCGATGGTGCCCTGATACTTTTGATGCATTGTGATCTGATACTCTTGATGCGTTATTCTGCATGCTTGTTCCTCATAAATATTATTGCACGCATGCTGAATTTCATCAGGCACCATATTTCATCATGCATTTCAAATTCTTCATATTATATGTCAAATGCGTGTATGAATTACAAGATATAGTGGGAGATCTCCATGATTCAACTCTTCAAGTGTGCATTGCTTCAAAAGCAAATTCCTCACTATGCACATCTTCAGGAGGAATTCTTCTATATCTTGCAATCAAATTCCTCAATATCAGTACTTACACTTCACATGTTTATCCCCGTTGAAAACTTCACCTATATTGTCATCAATCAGCAAAAAGGGGGAGATTGTAAGTGCATCTAGTGCCCCTTACTGATTTTGGTGTATTGAAGACTTATAGGTTAAGGGATTAATGTGTTTGTGAGTGTACATAGGTCTATAAGTCTATGAGGAGTTTGGTATTTACAAGGAAAGTCGACCCCTAAAAATGAATATCTTCGACTGAAGATCTTGGTATTCCTGAAGACTTTCATGAAGACTTTGAAAGTGAAGAAATTGGTGTATCCCTGAAGACTTGATATTCATGCGAGGAATATGAATCTTGAAGACTTTCATTTTCATAGTTTTGTTTTTCTCTTTCTTGAGTCATAGGAAACACCATACTGTTAAAGGGGGTCGAGGAAACACTAAGGAAAAATTTCCATGTGATGCTCAACTCAAAATCATACAACTACCAAACCCTTCGAGTGAAGCCTTTGGAAATCTCATACGGTTCAGTCAATTTCTTCAGTGACAGAGAAGAAGTTCTTCTGGTAGCTGAGGAATTTGTTCTGACTGAGGAGTTAGGAATTCGCCAGTGTGGATTGCCTACACAGTGAGGAACATGATAGCCCTAAGGAATTTGAGAGTCAAATTTCCGACCATTGCTGTGCTGCGTGCCAGCTGTCCCAAAATATCTTATCCACCTAACGGTCATATCAGACAAGGGCATTTATGTCTTATCATGTCGAGCTGCTCCCTAGGCTATAAATAGCCGCCCCCTACAACCACTAGCTGGTTGGCTGCTCCGAGAGAAACTGACACTTGTCAATTGAGAGCAACCCATCCTCCGAGGACTTTGAGCGAAAATCATCGAGTGAGGAAAAACCCAAACCCAAACACCTAAAACCCCAAAGTGATTGAGCATCACTTAAGAGATTGATCCTGCGTGGATCCGACGCTTGTTACCTTTGAAGACTGTGCTTCTTCCAGACGGTTAGGCGTCATGGTCTAGAGCGTCCAAGAGGAATTGTGGATCGCCGAGTGACCGAGTCTGTGAAGGTTTGGAAGTCGCCTGAAGACTTACCACGAGTGATTGGACAAGGTCTGCGTGACCTTAGTTCAAGGAGAATACGGTGAGGACTTGGTGTCCTGAGCTGTGTGCTCAACGACTGGGTGTCTGGGACTATGTGTCCTCGAGTTTAAATACTCAACCGCTCCAACCAGACGTACAACTGAGACAGCACTTGGAACTAGTCTAACAAATCATTGTCTTCACCAACCTTACCGGTTCTATTTCCTCAACTCTTTGATTTCCTCATTAATGTGTTGAGTGATTGTTCATATCTGTGTTTGAAGACTTTGACTAAAGACTTTCTAAATTTCCTCAGTTCAATTTCTTCAGTCTGTTTGTCTTCATCTTGTGTTATCCTGTGTTTACGCTTCCTGTACTCTGTGCTTGTCTTCATTTCATCATGATGACTATGTCTGTATCCTATTATGCTTACTTCTGAGTACTTATTTCACTGCTAGTAGTTCTTCGCTAAGGAATTTTCTCACCGGCAAATTCCTTAGTGAAGAATTCATAAAAATCACCTATTCACCCCCCTCTAGTCGATATAACGCACTTTCAGAGGGGTGGTTGAATAGTAGCCGGTGGAGTAGCGCGCGGTGGAGGCTGGATGAACAGGAGCCCGTGGATGAACAGTCACATGTGGATGCTGGAGGAGGTCGATGGTGGAGATGAACAGTACCCCGTGGAGTCCCGTTTTGCGGTATGCCACACCCGTCCCGATGAACAGGACCCCCCTTTCGATCGTAGTGCTCCAACACAAGTCCATTTCGTCCGTTTTGCGGTATGCCACACCCCTCCCGATCAATAGGATCCCGTTTCGACTGTAGGAGGTCCAACACAAGTCTGTTTCCTCCGTTTTGTGGTACGCCAGACCCCTCCTGATGAACAGGATCCCATTTTGAACGTGTCCGGTCGAACACAAGGCCGTTTCCTCCGCTCTGCGGTATGCCAGGCCTCGTTTCCATCGCCTGTTCCAACCAAGCAGGTTGGCTCCCACGCGTTCTGTTGCCTCCCGATGAACACGATGCATTGCATTGCCTCCCAATGAACACAACGCATTCCGTTGCCTCAACGACGCTGACGCAGTTTCTCCGTTTCGAACCAGCCATGTATAGGAGCCCTGGCCGTATGTATGCGCGAGTAGGCGTTTGAGACCCCGCCCGTATGTACGTGCGTGGCCGTATTTACTTTCTTGCACCCTGGCCGTTGTACGTACGTGTACATGCTACGTGCGCGCCTCTACTACGACACGTGCGCGCCTCTACTAAGACACGTGCGCGCCTCTACATCGACCAGTATGTACATACACGTTCGCGACCAAAATGACAATGCTACATACGCTTCGACCAGGTGGGTCCCGACTGTCAGGCACTTCCTTGCGTGTGAAGATGTAGATGGTGGGTCCCAACACTCAGGGGGGCGAATCGTTTTTCTTTTGCCCGGACGCACTTCCTTGCATGCGAAGATGTAGCTGGTGGGTCCCAGCAGTCAGGGGGCGAATCATTTTTTTCCCGGACGCACTTCCTTGCTTGCGAAGATGTAGCTGGTGGGTCCCAATAGTCAGGGGGAAACATTTTTTTTGCGAAATACAATGGCCCGTCCGGTGGGTCCTGATGACCCATAAGTGTAGGGGATCTATCATAGTCAATATGTAAGAGTGTCGAACCCAACGAGGAGCAGAAGGAAATGATAAGCGGTTTTCAGTAAGGTTTTCTCTGCAAGCACTGAAATTGTAGGTAATAGATAATTTTGTGATAAGATAAATAGTAACGAGCAACAAGTAAATAAAGTAAATAAAGTGCAGAAAGGTGGCCCAATCCTTTATGTAGCAAAGGATAAGCCTGAACAATTTCTAATAATAATGAAGGAGCTCCCGAGGACACATTGGGAATTATCGTCAAGCTAGTTTTCATCACATTCATATGATTCACGTTCGGTACTTTGATAATTTGATATGTGGGTGGACTGACACTTGGGTACTGCCCTTACTTGGACAAGCAACCCACTTATTGTTAACCCCTATTGCAAGCATCCGCAACTACAAAAAGAAGTATTAAGGTAAACCTAACCACATCATTAGACACATGGATCCAAATCAGCCCCTTACGAAGCAACGCATAAACTAGGGTTTAAGCTTCTGTCACTTTAGCAACCCATCATCTACTTATTACTTACCAATGCCTTCCTCTAGGCCCAAATAATGGTGAAGTGTCATGTAGTCGACGTTCACATAACACCACTAGAGGAGAGACAACAAACATCTCATCAAAATATCGAACGAATACCAAATTCACATGACTACTAATAGCAAGACTTCACCCATGTCCTCAGGAACAAACGTAACTACTCACAAAGCATATTCATGTTCATAATCAGAGGAGTAATAATATGCATAAAGGATCTGAACATATGATCTTCCACCAAGTAAACCAATTAGCATCAACTACAAGGAGTAATCAACACTACTAGCAACCCACAGGTACCAATTTGTGGTTTTGATACAAGATTGGATACAAGAGATGAACTAGGGTTTTGAGAGGAGATGGTGCTGGTGAAGATGTTGATGGAGATTGACCCCCTCCCTATGAGAGGATCGTTGGTGGTGACGTTGGTGATGATTTCCCCCTCCCGGAGGGAACTGTCCCCGGCAGAACAGCTCCGCCAGAGCCCTAGATTGATTTCGCCAAGGTTCCACCTCGTGGCGGCGGAGTTTCATCCCGTAAGCTTGCCCACGATTTTTTCCAGGGTAAAAGTGATGATATAGCAGAAGATGGACGCGGGAGGCCCACCAGGGGGCCCAGGAGATAGGGGGCGCGCCTTATAGGGGAGGGCGCCCCTCTGTCTCCCGGACAAGGTGTGGGCCCCCTGGACTATTTCTTTTGCTCAGAAATCCATATTAATTCCAAAAAGTTGTTTCGTGGAGTTTCAGGACTTTTGGAGTTGTGCAGAGTAGGTTTCCAATGTTTGCTCCTTTTCCAGCCAGAGTTCCAGCTGCCGGCATTCCCCCTCTTCATGGTAAACCTTGTAAAATAAGAGAGAATAGCCATAAGTATTGAGATATAATGTGTAATAACAGCCCATAATGCAATAAATATTGATATAAAAGCATGATGCAAAATGGACGTATCAGCTCCCCCAAGCTTAGACCTCGCTTGTCCTCAAGCGGAAGCCGAAATCAAAAAATATGTCCACATCTTTAGAGATAGAGGTGTCGATAAAAATAAAATACGAACATGAGGGCATCATGATCATTCTAATAACAGCAACATATATAGATTTTGTCATATGATTTCCTATGCTCAAGTAACAAGCAATTCACAATGTCAAGTATGGTTCAAAAACTTCATTGGGAACTAACAAACTATAATCTCAGTCATTGAAGCAACTGCAATTTATCGTAACATCAGAAAGAGTCAATAAAAGAGCTTTTCAGCAAGCTCACATACTCAACTATCTCATAGTCTTCTACAATTGCTAACACTCATGCAATACTTGTGGTTATAGAGTTTCAGCCGGACACTGAGAAAGATAGGAGCTTATTGTGTTGCCTCCCAACGTATTCACCTTTAGGTGATGTCAACAATAATAGCCCATGTTAACTTACATCCAATTGGATATATATATCATGATCTTTCAAAAACGAGGAGCTTGCCAAAGGATAAAATGAAAAAGGGAAAGGTGAGGATCACCTTGACTCAAGCATAAAGTAAAAACATAAAGTAAAAGATAGGCCCTTCGCAGAGGGAAGCAGAGGTTGTCATGCGCGTTTAGGGTTGATGCATAAAATCTTAATGCAACAGAATGCCACTTTATATTGCCCCTTGTATGTGGACCTTTATTATGCAGTCCGTTGCTTTTATTACTTCCACAACAAGTTCGTACAAAGCTTATTTTCTCCGCACTAATAAGTCATACATAATTAGAGATCAATTTTTATTGCTTGCGTGACAACTTACTTGAAGGATCTTACTCAATCCATAGGTAGGTATGGTGGACTCTCATGGCAAAACTGGGTTTAAGGGTATTTGGAAGCACAAGTAGTATCTCTACTTGGTGCAAGGAATTTGGCTAGCATGAGGGGGAAAGGCAAGCTCAACATGTTTGGAAGGTCAATGACAATATACTTTAACTGAGATGTCGGAAAACATAAACCATTACGTTGTCTTCCTTGTCCAACATCAACTCTTTTAGCATGTCATACTTAATGAGTGCTTCACAATCATAAAAGATGTCCAAGATAATATATTTATATGTGAACCCCTCTTTCCTTATCACTTCCTATTAATTGCAACGATGACCAAGGCTACGTTCATCAACTCTCAACAATTTTTTATGCCTCATACTTTCTACGTGTGAAGTTATCACTATCCATAAGATCAATATGAACTCTTTTATTCTTTCTACTTTCTCAAGATCATAGCACATAGCAAAGCCCTTGACTCAACACTAATCTTTATTATAGATAGCTCACGGACTCGACTACATGAAGAGATCACAAAGCAGAACTCAAACTACTTGATATCAAAACTTCAAACTACTAGATCAAGATACTACTAAACACTACAAAAAAATACACTTCCGTGATGATACGTGTTTGTCACAGTAGGTCGCGTTTTTGTGATGCATGTACATCCATGACAAATTTATGACAGAATCAAGATAATCATACCTGTGCTGTCATAGAAATGTCCCATGACATTACCAAAATTATCATCACGGAAGTGTCCACTTCCATGATGATAAATCGCGCGTCACCGAAGTGCTTTCGTCAAGGGTGACCGACACGTGGTATCCACCGTAACGGAACGCCGTTAAGCTATTGGGTCGGGTTTTGGATCCAATAACCCGCCCCGACCAATGGGGATTTTCTATGTGTAAAATCATCATTGGCTGGAGGAAACACGTGTCGGCTTACCGTTGGGACAGATGTCATCCACTCATTGGGCGGAAGACGCCTATGGTACGTCGACACATGGCATGGCCCAACAGAGGCCCATTCCTGTGAAAAGGTCGGCCCAGTAAAAATTAGCAGGCCAGCCCATATAAGGCCTACTTGTGTCAGCTCCATTTAAGCCCACGGCCCATACGAGATGAGCCAATTCGGCCCGTCAACGGCCCGTTAAAGATTTGACACCATTGCAGCCCATCGTCAGTTCGAGCCCGTTAACAGCCCGCTATATATCTGGGCTCAATATCGGCCCGATGAGATTTCGGCCTGTTAACGACCCGTTTAATGGATGGGCCAATTTTCAGGATGTACATCTTTCGGCCTTTTAGCGACCCATTTAAATGTTGGGCTAGTTTCCGGCCCGGTGTGTCTTTCAGCCTGTTGACGGCCCATAGATCTGATGGGCCATTTGTTGTCGGACCTGAGTTTCGGCCTTTTAGTGGCCCATTTAAGTGCTGGGCCAATTTTCTGGCCCGGTGTCACTTTCAGCCTGTTGACGACCCATAAATTAGTTGGGCCATTTTTAGTCGGACCTGAGTTTTGGCCTTTTAGCGACCCATTTAAGTGTTGGGCCAATTCCCGGCCCTATGTGACTTTCGGCCTGTTAACGGGCCATAAATGAGTTGGGCCATTTGTAGTCGGACCTTAGTTTTGGCCCTTTAACGGCCCATGCCCTTCATGGTCCAATACCAGCCCGGTTTCCCTTTCGGCCTGCTAAAGGCCCACAACACAGTTGGGCCATTTACAATACGACCTGACTTTCGGCCTCTTAGCGGCCCATGGTCTTCATGGTCTAGTACAAGCCCGCTATCTCTTTCGGCCTGCTAAAGGCCTACAGTATAGTTGGGCCATATGTAGCCCAAACTTTGTAATGGCCTGTTAACGGCCCGTGAAATAAACTAGGGCCACCGGTTTCCCTCTTCGATGTCGGCATGTTAATGACCCGGGAGGTAAGAGGGCCGACCATTAACTTTCGGCCTAGTAACGGCCCATTAACTTATTGGGCCCACTAAAGTTCGTACATGTCTTTTGGCCAAATTAGATAATTTGGCCCCTTACGACGAGCAATTATGCACAGGACCAAAACCAATCACGCAAAGGTACGACATACAGGGAATAACGTTGCACATCTAGCATATATTACAGGAAATTACATCCACTGGGCAATCAAAGATTGATGCCAGTGCAAACAAATGAGCAGAACCTAACCATCTACAACGTCACAATCTGCAACCTCAGCACAGATGACACCCATAAGCATGTGGGCAAGTTCTTTCTGCTTTGCTATACTGTCTCTGAAAACATTGATCAGTTGTTGTGTCACACGACTCTGCACCTCTGATTCATCCACCATTTCCATCATTGCTTCCGCCATTAATTGGTTCACAAACATACATTTATTTCGTTGCATTCGAGACAGAGGATACTGAACAGATTCAGATGGGGATTTTGGCAGGCTTGTATTATTGATAGTGGAGAGTGTCTCGACCACTGCATCATAACATAAATTAGGACGGGAACCAAACAGATTAATCATGAGTTATTGCCATATTACCTGGCCTAGATTTACTGGAAAGAAACAATGGGGTTGCCTTTCTGTTTTCAGAGTTTGTCTTCTTATCTTCAGCAGCCTGCACAAAATTAACACACTAGCATTGCTATCATTGGCCAAGTCAGATAATAGGAAAGCAACATTGACACAACGAACGTTTGGGCAAGTAGCCTACACCAAATTAACACAATATGGCACAGCTATCACCAACCAGGTAAGGTAGTACGAAAGCAACATTGACACAATGAATGAATGGGCAACTAGAGAAGCACTACAATTCAGTAATGTGCGTGATATGAGATAGTACATTCATGCAGCTCAGTATGCAAAACTACCAGGCAATTTTCCTTACAAAAATCAACATTGGCACCTTTAACATTTTGCTACAACTAATTTTAGATCAGATAAAGGTTAGATTCACGCCGATTAACAAAATACATGTTGATGTAAAAATATAGTGATATACAACAGGTACTTACATCAGCATTGGAGAACAGAGAATTCCCGCAAGATATTTTCCTCAAATACGATCCCAATGGAGGAAGTCTTCTATCGTTTAACCTTATTTTCTAAAAGAGAGATGTGTAAGAAACATGTAGAAAATATGATCAGAATGCTATAAAATTTCATGATGCGAGGATACGCACACGCTTCTTAGAATGGAGTTGACATTCTTTTGCTGGACTGGAGCGGACTAGTTCTTTGGCCACTGGAATCTGCTTATTATCAGTGGGAGTTGGGTTTCTCTATGCTGGAGCAGTATCTATGAAAAATGGAGTTGGTTTATTATCTCCTGGGGTTTGGATCTTTTGCAAAGACCTGGTTTGTAACCCTTCAGATTCTAACAGAGCCGTCTTCCCCTTGCATGCCTTATATAGAAGAATGGTGATTCAGTTATAAAACATGCTACAACAGAGATGGAATAGGTACGGAAGAATAGAAAGGCATGACATATTGACATGTATTCCCTCCATCCGGAAATAAATGGACGGGTCTAGGAACATTTCAGTTCTAGATACATCCAGTTTTATCCATTTCTGCGACATTTAATCCAGACAGAGGGAGTATGATGTAAGAGCTAGGGATACGAAAGGACAACACAGTAAAAAAACACTGAAAAACCCACTATAGAACCAAAGTATTCAAACCCACTGATATGAGATAGTACACTCATGCAACTCAGGATGCAAAACTACCAGGCAGTTTTCCTTACAAAAATCAACATTGTGGCCTTTAATCATACATTTTGCTACAACTAAATTTAGATCAGATAAAGGTTGGATTCACGCCGATTAACAAAATACATGCTGATGTAAAAATATAGTGATATACAACAGGTACTTACATCTACATTGGAACACAGAGAATTCCTGCAAGAATCTTTCCTCACAAACGATACCATTGCAGAAATTCTTCTATCTGTTAAGCTTATTTTCTAAAAGAGAGATGGGTAAGAAACATGTAGAAAATATGACCAGCATGCTATAAAATTTCATGATGCAAGGATACGCACATGCTTCTTAGAATTGAGTTGACATATTTTTTCTCGACTGGAGCGGACTAGTTCTTTGGCCACTGGAATCTGCTTACTATCAGTAGTTGTTGGGTTTCTCTGTGCTGGAGCAGTATCTATAAAAACTGGAGTTGGTTTATTATCTCCTGGCGTTTGGATCTTTTGCAAAGGCCTTGTTTGTAACCCTTCAGATTCTAACATAGTCGTCTTCCCCTTGCATGCCTTGTATAGAAGAATGGTGCTTTAATTATAAAACATGCGACAACAGAGAGATGGAATAGGTACTGAAGAATAGAAATGCATGACATATTGACATGTATTCCCTCCATCCGGAAAAAATGGATGGGTCTAGGCGTATTTCAGTTCTAGATACATCCTTTTTATCCATTTCGACAACATGTAATCTGGACGGAGGGAGTATGGTGTAAGAGCTACGGATACGACAGGACAACACAGCAAAAAAAACTAGTTGAATGTAAAACTATATGCTAGCGGAATACGTATAGAAATAACCAAGGCAACATACATGTGTATGATTGGGAAAATAAGATGGCATTGCAACAGAGCACTAGAACAGCACTTCAATGTAAAAAAACATGGTATGGTAGACAGATGAAGTACATACTGATGAATAACAATGCATAAGATATTCAGAAGCATGATGTCCAAATTAAGCAGATGGCATTGCGATAGAGTAGAATGAGAGTACTTGAATTTGAAAACAGGTTATCATGAATGGAATAGGTACTGAAAAACAGGAAGGGATGACATATTTACATGCATGATCAGCATGCTAAGCACATGGCATTGCAACAGAGTAGATACACTCCAGGACATTATATGCATGTTGTACCCATATCACAGGCCAAGTTAGAGCAAGGACCTTGTGGGGTGAAGAGGATTCATCATCTTTCTACAAGTCTTCTGAAGAACTGCCTTTACATGTTCCATCATATTTGGTATCATTGACATCAAGTTTATTGGCCTTTACATTGCTCCGTGAGGTTCTTGTGGATATATCAGTGTGTGCAATTATATCTGACATGCATGGAAGACAACTAGTAGTTAGATTTATGTAAATGAGTGCCTGTAGGAGACGACATAAATAGTAGGACTGGGGTTAACTAGCAGCAACAGGTCTCATAAACTAAAGGGAGAACACAGATGAAAGCTACAGAATATGTATCATTTGTACTCGAGATTAACTAGATGGCACACAAAAGTATTAAAGAACAACATAGGTAATACTAGAAGTGGTATAATACTATAATCACCGGCCCATGGGATAGCATTGGCCGATGGATGATAACTATGGAACAACGTTACCTAAAGAACAAGTATCTTAGTTGAACTATGGAACAGCGTGAACTCCTGAACAAGACCCGTAAGAGATCAGCATGAATATACAGTGAAATGTGATGATCTATTTTCCGTGCTTAGATGAATAACAAAGCCATAAATGTTGCACACAAGTAAGATGAGGGTACAACCTCTCTGGCTGCCATCCATAGGAGTGAGCATCATGTGCTGACTTGTCGATGGCCCTGCAGTTGTTGTGGCTGTCCATGTCGGGCACGCGCATTCGATGCAGGGAACTGTTGAGTGGGGACTGTAGCTCCCTTCTGGTGTATGCTTCCCTTGTTGGAACAGCTGCGGTGAGTCAGAAGACGGTGTGTCTGAAGATGCAGATAACGCATAAAGTTAAGAACGACATATCTCTTTGATCCGAAGAAATACACTAAGAGATCAACAGCAAGGTACGAGAGTGGTCACACGTCTGTTGACTGAAGACTAAATTGAGGTCACACGATTTTATTTTATTTTGGTACTGTCCGATCTACGCCAGATGGCTTGATGGCCGTCTTGTGCCTCCCGGTTGACACTGTTCGGAATCTTCCCTGAAGAGCCAGCGACCAACGGCAGAGCAGCTTGCCTCCGCTGTCCGTGGCCCCGTCCAAAACCCCGCTCCCCGCCCACCACACTGCCGTGGTTGCGTCGCCCCCGGGCCAATCCACAAAGACTCCCCGTCATCCAGATCCGGCGGCGGCAGTACCTTCAACCCACGCAACTCTAAAATATAGCCATCTAAGTGCTGCTTCCGCGGTGAACTTGCGGCCCCGCACCCTTACGTTAGACACCAGCCAACCGGCAGCCTAGGAGCTCCACCGCCTCGAGGGGTGCTGCTTCCCATTGGGAATCGATTGGCCCAGAATAAAAATTCAGACAACTGACGCCTAAATAGAGTGTTTTCAGATGAGGGTGCGACCTATCTGGCGGCATGGTGAAGTACGCAGGTCCAGCTGCCGAGTCGGTGAGGTCGGCGCGGTTGCGGTGGTCACCGGCGGCAGGGAAAGAGCAATGTCGCGACGGTCGATGGCTACGCGGAAGCAGCGCGAGGACTCTGGACGGATCCGAAGTTGGAGCCGCTCCGGCACCGTGAACAACGACGGGGGTGAATCGGCTCCGGTACGATTCACACGGCCGTCGTCGAGGCAGCACCAGCAGCACGGAGTAAGAGGCAGACGGCCCAGTGCACGACGGCAATTGGACAGCGTCTCCGACATTAGGGAGGAGGGCGGTTGTGAAATTGGTGCGGTGGGGGGCGCCATGGAGGTGGGGCTGAGGTTTCGCGG
>NC_041383.1:665384286-665391095 GCF_002162155.2 Triticum dicoccoides | reverse complement strand
GTGGAACCATGTCTTACGGACACATTTGTCTGAAATGTGAGGGGGAGTTACAGTTCTACCCTTGCCTATAGGCTTCTCGGCTTGGGTCTGTGTACTGAGGGTCGGGGATAGTAGAGTAACTTTGCTTCTCCCCAAATAGTGGGCGCGAGCGATTTCGGGCGAGGAGGGCGTGTTTTGAACTATAATGGGCGCGAGCGAATTCGGGCGAGGAGAGCGTGTTTTAAAATAGTGGGCGCGAGCTATTTCGGGCGAGGAGAGCGTGTTTTGCCGACCATGGTTTACGAATTATTCGGCACATGTCATTTCGACCGAGGAGAAGGCGCACTTGGATGAAGTTACGAACCTACCCTCGATGTACAACAAGCAATTGATGCGTGTCCCACATAGGACGGTAATTTCACGTCTCCCATTTATTTGCTCGGGCGAATTCCACCGAGCAGAGAGGGTGTTTAACGGTTCGTTCAAATTTTGGGAGAACGAGCATCCACGTCTACCTTACCAAGTCAATTCGAATGAAAATTTGAAATATTAGCTTGCCACTTCTTTTTTAGATGGAGAGATGATGCTCGGGAGTAATGTGTTTTTACATGCTCGTTGCTAGCGATTTACTATATGACAAATAGTTGACCCACTCAAAAACGCAAATCAAACCCAAAATGAAATATCTCGATTCAGTGAACTAGCTCGTTCAGTAGGTCAAAATAGTGAACTAAATCCAAAATTGAACACCTCAATCGAGTAGCATGTTGTACATTATTATAGTACTCCATGAACATGTTGAAAGTCAAATTAATGAACTTGTTTGATATACGCATATATCCGTTCATGTGTGGATTGCAGACAACATGGTCTCCAATTTAAATATTCGAATGCAAGTTTATATCAGTCTTTGATGCATAAAACGCGACCTCCCCCTCTCCCGGACTCTTGTTCTCTCTCTCTCTCTCTCACTCTCTCGCCGACAATCTTCAATTCTGTCGCACGCATCCGACACAAAAACCTTGTTGGTCCCTCTCCCTCTCTCTCTCTCTGTGTGTGTGTGTGTGTGGGTGGGTTGGTGGGGGGGTCTTTCTAGTCCGCATTCATATATACACCATCTATAGGTCTCTCTCGCACACTATGTATGATACTCTAGCTAGTCCAAGCTAGATATATTGGGTGCACTCATTGTACGCACACAAATTCCTTGTCTCTTTGCCGTAACTCTCTCACGCACCACTATGTCGTCTCGGAGCTCTTCCCCCCTCTCTCAAACTCTCCATCCACCTGGGTCACACATACACATGCATATCTCACTGGCACTCGATAGGCCCATCTAAAACTCTATCTCTCTCCATCGTTCTCTCTCCATCTCACATGCACACGCACACACAATCTCATGCCCAACTAGCCAAGTATGATGGTCTCTCACTCAATTGTAGGCACACGCAGTCCCCTGTATATGTATATGACTAGCTAATCTTAGTCTCCATCACAAACATGTGCATGGTCTATCTCAATTTCTCTCGGGGCATCTTTCTATCGCGCACGCACTCCCTTGATCTCCCACCCATATAGTACCCTCACAATCTCGAGGGGATCTCTCTATCACAAACACACCCTCTCTCCCTCCCCATGCGTCCATGCCATCCATGTGTCCCTCTCGACCTTTTTTCCTTCTTGGCTAGACCTCTATTGGACATGTGCTACAGGGGTGTCTCTCTCCGTGGCAAACAATCACACACTAGCTATCTTCGTGTATCTCCTTGCCTGGCTTTTCCATCTCGGAGATGCATGCGTGATATGTTCGCATAAGAAACGAAAAAACACACACTCTCTCTAATTTATCGTTTGTTGTCACTTTCTCTCTCACACACATACTCTTTTTGCACACTTACTCATTCTCCTTCACACGCACTTGATCTGTCTCGACTGAGGCACTCACCTCCGTCCATAGCACATAGATTTATTGAAAAGTCAAACATCACAAAGTTTGACCATGTACGTGGAGAAAAAGAATTACATCTAGTACGACAAACATATACCATTAGATTCACCATGAGATGTAGTTTTGTATGATGTATCTTTGGTATTGTAGATATAAATAACATTTGCGTAAACCTGATCAAAGTTTCCAAAGTTTGACTTCTAAAAAATTTACATGCACTACATTATCGAGCGGATGGAATATCTCTTTCCCCCTCTTAGCTATCTGACTCACCATTCAGTCTTATCGGGGCTCCTCAATCTCTCTCAAACTTTATTGGTCAGTTTGCTTCGTGACCTGACCCTCATGCCTTGATGTTCGGTACTGCCTGGTGTGGACGTGAGATGTAAAATATTTCTGCCTGGCCAGGCTTGTGTGGTGCTGAAGCGTTTGGTTCATGCCTGGGCCAGGCAAAGCATCAACGTCCCATCAATCAATCCATGCATCAATTATTTAATGCTAATATCCATCCATGTTGCTGTTAGCCTCGTGGCCGCACGACCAGGCACGGCCATGCGTTCGAAATCGGTCGCTTGGGCCAGGCTACTTGCAGTGTCTGGAGTTCAGCCAGGCTAATTAAAGTGCAAGAGGGAACCCAGCCTAGGCGGGCTTTCTTTTTCACAGGGTAGCAACCAAACAAGCGTGCATGAAATCCAGCCACAACCCCAGGCCACGCAAAAGATGCTCACGACGCAAGCCAAACGGGCCTTATATCTCCCTGGTTCACGCATACACATGTCTCGCTCGCGCTATACATATAGACCCATCCAACACTCTCCTCCCTTGTTCTCTCTCCATGTGACACGCGCCCCCCTAAGTACCATAATCCCTCACTCCATCATAGGCTCTATTTGGATCCATGGGTTAGAGTTTGTTTGGGTTAGTTTGGAGTCAACTAACCCAAAAAGATCCAAACAGGAGGGTTAGTTTAGGTTAGATGCATCTAACCCATCCAAAAAAACTAACCCATCCAAGAGGTGCTTATTTGGGTTAGTTCTTCTCGAGACCACTAATAAACACTTTTTTCTCTCGCTCTCCCCGCAGCAGATCCCTCTCCACTTCCTCGAAGCTTCTCGTCCTCTCCCTCCCTCCCTCTCGCACCGCCCGTGAAGGTGCCTCGCCGTATCCGTGCTCCATCTAACCCTGCCATCGAAACACCTCTTTACTTAGAGTTAGTTTAGGGTTAGAATCTAACTCTAACCTCTAACTGAGTTAGAGTATCCAAACAGGGCCATAGGCGCAAGCACTCCCCCCCTCCTAAGTATGATTATCTCTTACTAGCCATCAGGAACACACGTATTGTCTCCTTCCATCCATACGTCTATCTCGATATCTCTCGGGGCATCTTCTATCGCGCACACACCTTGTCACTCGATCTCCCACCCATGTAGTCCCATCACGATCTCCAGGGGATCTCTCTATGACAAACATACACCCGCTCCTCCCCATGTCTGCATTTTCTCCATACCTCTCTCTCGACCTCTCTCCCTTGTTTGTCAGACCCCTCTTGGCCAAGTGCTAGGGGTCTTCCTCTCTCGGCTCCAAACAACCACACACTATCTCCTCACCTTGCCTCCGTTGTCGAAGATGCATGTGTGATATGTTTGCATAAGACACGCACGCTTTTTCACCACTTTTATCATGTGTTGTCCATGTCTCTTGCACACATGCACACACACTTTTTCCACTCTCTCTCTCTCTCTCTCTCTCTCTCTCTCGTCAGGGACTCTGTCACATCCATAAGCATATGGATGTTTTGAAAAGTCAAACCTCAGAAAAGTTTGACTAGGTATATGTGGAGAAAAACATTTACATCTGGAACGATCATTAGATTCATCACAACATGTACTTACTTCATACTATCATTTATCTTTGGTATTGCCGATATAAGTAATCTCTTTATAAACTTGGTTAAAGTTTCAAAAGTTTGACTTTAAAAAAATGTTGTAACTACATTATCGAACGGAGGGAGTAGCTCTTTCTCTCTCTCTCTGCTATCTCTCATGGGCCTCCCCTCTCACTCGAACTCTCTATACCGACGGATTATACGCTCACTGTGTCAGCGTATAGCTCTGTATATTTTTTAGTTGACCGGTCAACCAATCCACATGCTGCGTTGTCAGCTCGTGTTCTGTATCTTGGTGTGCTGGCCCATTTGGCAGTGGGTGAAAATAAGTAAACTAGAGGCCCATCTCACACACGGTGAAGGAAACAAAGTTGAAACCACTCGGGGTAGCACCCTGCACGCAAGTAAATTGAGGGCACATTGAGGACAAACTTCTTGCGCGCGAAGGACGCACTCGCGCACAATTCACCACTGCGTGGCGGCATGCACAGAAGGACGCACTCGCGCACACCCAACACACAACACACACCAGCACACGTGTACACCGGCGTCGCCGCTGGTTGAGATGGACGGCGAGGCAGCCAACAAGCGGAGGCCGATCGAGCCAAAACCGCATCCGGCGAGCCTGGACTTCATCAGCAGCCTCCCCGATGACATGTTGCTCGTCATCATCGGCCTCCTCCCCACCAAATCTGCCGTGCGGACCGCCCTGCTCTCCTGGCGGTGGCGCCCCCTCTGGCGTTGCGTCCCCCTCAACCTCACCGTCGACAGCTGCCTCTGCGACGGGGATTGCAAACGCATGGCCGCAGTCTCCAAGATCCTTTCATCGCACCCTTGGCCAGCCAGACGCCTTGACATCCGCATGTTCAGTACCAATTGCAAGGTCCAACCCAAGTTCGATGAGTGGTTCTTATCCCCCGCCCTAGATCAGCTCGAGGAGCTCAGCTTTGAAGCTGGACGATGTTGCTCTCTGCCGCCGTCCGCGCTCCGCCTCATGCCAACGCTGCGCCGCGCCAGCTTCAGCTCCTGCTATCTTCCCCAGATTAATGCCGCGCCTGCCCTTCTTCTCCCTTAACTCAAGCAGCTTGACCTCTTCGACGTTGTCATCTCGAAGAAGGCTATGGAGCACCTTCTCCGCAGCTGTACTGCGCTCGAGTACCTTCGTCTTGAGCAGATCCACGGGTTCATTAGCCTCCACATCGCCTCGACGAATCTCCGATGGATTTATGTGTCTTGCTGGCCCCGCAACAAGACATCAATTGGGAAGATATCACTCCACCTGTTCCACGTTATGGTCATTGAGAATGCGCCTTTCCTTCAGAGATTGCTTGTATCGGATCTAGAAGGTCCAACAAAAATCAGGGTCATTGACGCGCCGAAATTGACAGCGTTGGTGTACTCGTCTGCCAAATTCTTCGAACTCTTTATTGGATCCATAATCGTTCAGGTACAACACTCATCTTCTTCTCCGTCTTCTTGAAATTCACATTTTTAAATTTCTTCTTGATGTATTTACGACCGTCTTCCAGAAAATGATTCCACAAGCTTGACCCAGTCCATGTGCACAGTGAAGATCTTAGCACTAAAATCTATCGGCCCCAATCTGGATCAAGTTGTTGGATTCCTTACATGCTTTCCATGCACGGAGAAGCTACTCATCGAGGTGAAACTTCTTTCCTATTAGTAAACGGTAATCACAACGTAGCTCAATTTTTTCGTAATTTTCCCAAATTACGATGAGAAGTGTAGTGTTCAAAACTACATCTACGCACTGCACCGAAAGAAATGTTTTTTGTATTTTTTCTCATGTGATCACCTGCATCATTTTTATGCTGTACTACTATAGTAGCCTAGGCTAGTCATAGTGGAAAGTAACTTAGACTATTCCAGTAACTCTATGTGTTACCCTAAGGGCAAGTACTACACTACTAGGAAAAGGGCTATAGATGGAATTGACACTAATGGCGCACCAGACATGTGGTGCGCCATTACTATATACTAATGGCGCACCATGTGTTGGTGCGCCATTAGTAAAAATATTTTTTTTTAAATTTTGTTCAAAACTACTAATGGCGCACCGTGGGAGTGGTGCGCCATTACTAGTTGAACTAGTAATGGCGCACCACTCCCACGGTGCGCCATTAGTAAAAAAAAATTTAAAACTTTTTTTTGAATTTTTTTCAAAACTACTAATGGCGCACCGTGGGTGTGGTGCGCCATTACTAGTTAAACTAGTAATGGCGCACCATGCCACGGTGCGCCATTAGTAACCTTGGCCACCACTTCCACCGAATGCACCCCCCCAGTGGATCGCCTTTTCAGTTTTAAAAAAAATAAAAGAAAATGATAAAAATGTCAAAAAAATAAAAGAAAATAAGTTTTCCATGTGATATGTGGCCTAGTTGTTGGGAAAATTTGCAAATATGAATTTTGACTTCATTTGCAAAATCTCGCGAGAATTTGTAAAAATGGGCATAACTTTTGCATACTAACTCGGATGAAAAAGTTTTTTATATGAAAAATCATCTACTCGAAAAGTTACATCCAAATTTAACCCCGTTAAACATTTTCAAAATCCTCAAAAACCTAACAGAAAAAAGATACGGGGCTTTTAAGATCTGGAGAGGCAAAAAAATCAAAAAAATTCAAACTTACTAATGGCGCACCTACCCATGGTGCGCCATTACTATCTTCCCGCCTTCAAAATTCAAAATAAGTCAAAAAAAAACAATTACTAATGGCGCACCTGCCCATGGTGCGCCATTAGTATCTTCCCGCCTTCAAAATTCAAAATAAATCAAAAAAATAAAAAAAATACTAATGGCGCACCTGCCCGCGGTGCGCCATTAGTATGCCGTATATATGGTTGGTCCTCTCCTCCTCTCTTCATTTCATCTTCCCTTCTCTCCTCCACCATACTTCTCCTCTCCGGTGACCTCCTCCTCCTCTCCGGCGACCTCCTCCTCCCTCCTCCCCTCCCCTCCCCTCCCCTCCCCT
>NC_041383.1:665322973-665384209 GCF_002162155.2 Triticum dicoccoides | reverse complement strand
TGAGCTCCTCCTCCCTCCTCTCCAGTGAGCTCCTCCTCCCTCCTCTCCGGTGAGCTCCTCCCATCCCCTCATGGTTTCTCCTTCCTCCTCTCCAGCGGCCTCCTCCTCCTCCTCTCCGGCGAACTCCTCTCCGGCAAAAGACCATGGCAACAAGATCCAAAAACAGGAACAAAATTTGAAATAATGTCGTGCCAAAAAACAAGCAAAAAAACAAGCAAAAAATGGGCAAAAAATCATGATCCAGATCTAGATTCAAAATGGCGCATCACTAATGGCGCATCACAGGACAGTGCGCCATTAGTATGCCGCGGTTACTAATGGCGCATCCAGTTGTGGTGCGCCATTAGTATCCAAAGCACCTGGGTATACATGGCCCCTGGGAGGCATACTAATGGCGCACCATGGCCTATACTAATGGCGCACCAGTGGTGCGCCATTAGTATACCAGATACTAATGGCGCACCACTGGTGCGTCATTAGTAAAAATTACTAATGGCGTGCTAGTAATGGCGCACCGGTGATGCGCCATTAATGGCCAAATTAGCTGCGCCATTAGTAGCGGTTTTTCTAGTAGTGCTACCTCCATCCTGGTTTACTCTTGCAATTTTGTAGTATCAAAATTTGACCATAGATTTAACTGAAAAAATGTTAATGCATGTCACTAAGAACTATATTGTTGGATTCGTATTTGAACATAATTTCAAATGGTGTAATTTTTAGTGACATGCATTGGCATTTTCGTAGGTAAATCTATGGTCAAAATTTTATACTAAATACGAGGTAGTATTCCCTCCGTCCCAAAATTCTTGTCTTACATTTGTTTAGATACGGATGTATCTAACACTAAAACGTAACTAGGTACATCCATATTTAGACAAATTTAAGACAAGAATTTTGGGACGGAGGGAGTACAAAAGTGGGCTATGTAGGCCAAAACATGTGCCAAATTCACTTCTGATGCATTTGGCATCGATGCCCCTCCATTTCTCACCTGGTGCCCCAATCTGGAGCACCTACTTTGCTCCGGTGACAAATTAACTCACGCAATGAAAAAAGACTGCGTGGGAGAGAGAGAGAGGACTGAGGCAATAAAAAAACACTTGTTTGGGAGAGTGAGAGGCTGGTGTAGTTGGTTTGATTGATTTGTTTATACATGTGGGTCTGTGTGCACAGCGGTGCCAACTCACATCGCGAGAGCGGTGCCAAAATCTTTTGATTTGACATCGATGCGTATTATGTGGCATACTTTTGCGAAATATGTCATTGGCCACATAGTGGAAGGCAACAAATGCCCAAGCTCTTCACGTGCTCCTAGTTAAATGAGAGGAAACAGAAACAGAGAGAGAGAGAGGGGGGGAGAGAGAGAGAGTGAAAAAATATCACTAGCCAGCCAACCCTATCGTATGAGCGAATGATATTGGTACCTCTTGATGACACGGCAATCTTATGCAGCCAGCTGCTCTAATATTTTCTCTTCTTTTGCAGATAAAAAAAGACCCGAAAGTGAAAAATGTGCTGCACTATAACAATCTCATCGAATGCCTTGATCTCCATCTTACAGAAATTGATTTGATCGACTACCGAGGCAGCACATCTGAGATTAAATTGGCCAGGTTCTTTGTTCTGGAGGCAAGTGTGCTCAAGGTAATGAGGTTTGGCGTTCTCTAGCGCAACAATGAAGGGCGTGCTGATCACCGCAAGCGTCTAAGCCTAAATGACAAAGTCTCCGCAGAAGCTGAATTTGTTTTTGAAATATCAAGTGGCCAGAGACTCAAAAACTTATTTGCCCATTAGTGACTTGTCAGGGCGGTGGATTTTAGTTTGTACGATAATGCTGCATCCACCTAAAGTAACGGAAGTTCTTACGTGAACTTCCTAGTAATTCCCTCTTCCTAGGTGCAGCATTACTCCTAACATTTGTAATATCAGTTTGAAGCTTGTAATATTGCCATGTCCTATTCCTGCATTTTCAAAATCCTGCGAATCAAACAGGTCATGAGTTGGTGATGATGTTGTGCCTCCCATCTTTCACCAGTAGCCGTCAGATCTAGATCTAACGCATACAAACCAAGCTTCTCCATTTTTGCAAAAAGATGCCCGCACTTGTTCCCTATTTACAAACAACTCCTTGTCTCTCACAACCAGCCTTATCTCCTCCCCACCACATCTAGAAGGCCGTGGAAAAATCTGGCACGATGGCCGCTGCCGGAGCAGTCCACCCCCAATCTTTGTGTTCCGTGCAATGCACGGGCATCTACGCACGGGAAATTATGTCGTACATGGCTAGTTGTAAGCAGGCTGGCTCTACACCCATGATGATAGTGACTGCAGACGGTGAGGCTGACTATGGTATGCCGAACACGGCGCCTATACTCAGGTGTCATCTCCGGCGCAGGGTCTTGTCACTTCACTGTGAGGAGCAGCACATAATAATTTGACCAACGGGTAGTACAGTGCTAGTACTCCTAGGAGTACTACATTGGTAGTACTACTACTAGTACTAGTAGCACCACCGTCTGGATTTAGGAGTACTACCACGTCCATCTGGATTTTAGTATTTGACTAGCAATATCTAGTAATGCATGTCACAAAAAATGTACTACTTCGTCTGTAAATAAATACATGGTGTTTTATTCCTATCGGCGAGAGAACTTAATGTTTTCTTGCTAACTAGAGTCTTAATAGGATTACATGCAATGATGCAATGAACTAAATACTGCATGTCATGTTTGGTAGTCTCAAGTCATTGAAAGCATGCACGACCCACATCTCTCATTGGTTGATATGTCACGAAATAAGAAACAAGGAGGGAGTTAATGCACCGTGCCTAAGTGTTTTGGGATTATTTGGTTTTCATAATGTGACTTACACAACATTTTTGTTTACATGCATTAACATTTTATTAGTTAAATCAAAGGTCAAAACTTGGCGCAAAATGCAAAGGGGACCAATAAACCAGTAAACATCAAACTTCTCTTGTTTGGCCCCAACTAGAGGTCTGGTGAGATGACTATACTGCACCGGCACGGAGGGGGGCGCAGCTTCATTGACTTACGGCAGCTGCCTTTGGGTGAATGACACGTGGGCCCAGGGGGTGGCTGGCCCACCTATCATACAGCCAAAGGCAGGTGCAGTAGAGGGCCGAGGAGTAGTACGAAATCCTACGCACCTAAGCACGCTAACCAAGGGCAAGAGTGATCACTCGAATTGCAAGATCAGTTGACTAGTAGAAGCTAAGCTAGACCCATGGAGGCGATGAGCGCGAGCATCAGCCGGCTATGCCAGATGGTCCACGATGCTGGCTTGCGGCCCGGCAATGAGGAACGTCTCTAGGTAGTATTGCTTGAGGCCGGCAGGGAGAGGGGCCGCTTGGACGACAACTTCGTCTCCTTGTTCGACGAGGTCCTCGTCGGTTTCCTCGACAAGTTCACCGTCGTCAAGAAGCTCGCAGACGACTTTGACGTAAGCCTTCAGCCGACGCGCCCAGGCTCTTCAATGCCCGCCACCCTCAACGGCCACTATGGTGACAACCTCTTCGACACACTGGTGGCCCTGCGACTGCCCGCCATCGCGCCGGAGAATGTCCACCTTGAGGTCACGCTCGCCGCGCAGCGCCTGGCGCAGCAAGACACCATGGACATAATCACCCACGTCTACGCGCAGGCAAGAGGAGGACGATAGGACACTGGCCTTCTTGGACCGCAGGGCAACCTTGGACGCACTGTTCAGAAGCACGTTGAGCTCGCCGCCAACGTCGCTGCTCCTCACACGTTGGTTGGTGACCCGGCGCACTAGGGCATGAGGATGTCGTTGATGGATCCGTATGTATTTTTATCTTTCCGTCAAATCCATGTAGTAGTATATGATACTACAATAATTATCTTACCTTTCGCATCAACTTCATAATTGTCGTACGTACTCCATGCATGAACGGCGCCAGAACCAAACTTCTCATTACTCTAGGCAAAATCGTTATTTTCTATCTATCGATCGCGCCATGGAGCAGAACCAAATTTTACAAGTTACGAGTTCAAAAGGAAAAGCCTGCCGTGTTCGCGTCGCACCCCCACACGGTTGGTCTGGCACGCCGCTCAAGCGAGAATGCGTGCGGTGTTGCATTTTCACTTACAAGTGGGACCGTAGTTGAGAAACCGACTATCGGCAAACCCCCACCCCACCCACCGCGCGATGGCTGAGAAAACAGGAGGGAGAAGAGATGGCTGTAGCATGGACTCCAAGAAAATTAGTGTCGGATGGGACTCGTGTGGGTGGCGTGTGCCGTAGTGCTAGACGTGAATGCTAGTTATGGCCCATGCCACCCCACTATATCGAGCCTATATCGAGGTACAGTACGTAGAACAAATTTCCTGCAGTCCGTGCTGAGCACTCCTCTATCTCTCTTCTCAGCCAGCCAGTGGACGCACGGAGCCCATCGTCTATTTGCTCACATGCGGTCCCACATGTCAGTGAAAACGCAAGCGGACCCACTGAACCTGCACATCTTTCACCTCGACGTGCTGGTGATGAAAAACAAATCCAAGAAAGATCTTCGGTGGTCGCTTTTGGAGTTACTCAAAACTAGTAAGATTCTATTTACAGTTTAACCCAAGATGCACATCTCGTGGCTTCAACTTATCAACTACCACTCTATTTTCTTTCATGACACGACCTGGATGCTGGATGTCCCACGTGTCGGCAAAAGGAGGAAGAATCCGGCCAAATCTTCGGTTGTGCTCTCAGATCAGACTAGTTGTGCTAACTTAAAAGTTTTATTGTGTACTCCCTCCGTTCCAAAATACTTGACTTCCATTTGTCCAAAAATGGATGGGCCTATATACTAAAACATGTCTAGATACATATATATTTTGACAAATAGAAGGCATGTATTGTGCAACAGAGGATGTAGAATGGATGCAAGTTTTTGTATTGGGAAGAAGAGTACATCCATATATTCATAGAGCACAATTTAGTAGATGTTCTATCACTTTTAGCTAGCATAGAGGCTATAGATGAGATTAGTGCACTTGTTGATACTCCTACTTGGTATGCGTGTTGCTTCTTAGACGCAGAGAAAAATGGACCGGAGGGAGTACTAGAATAGAGGCTAGACATGAGACTAGATGCGAGGAAGCAACGTCTACTTCTTTACACTCGAAGAAGAAAGAAGCACGCAAGATCGAGCCTCCGCAGATCAACAATGAATGCATCGAGAAGGCACTAATCCAACTTACAGGAGTAGTAAAATGTATTCTTGTGGTTCTTGTTTTCTTTGGTCTTGCTTTTCTAGTCAAAATTATCGTTGGAGTTCGTGCAAAACGGAGGTCCGTTTGGGGTCGTGCGTTGCAGTTGGCCTTACAAGTGGGACTGCAGTTAAGGAAACCGACTATCGGCAAACCCCCACCTCGCCCGCCGCGTGATAGCTGAGTTAGAGAAACGATGAGGTTGAAGAGATTGCTCTAGCACGGAATCCAAGAAATATGATGTCAGATGGAAGTCGTGCTGGTGGCGTGTGCCGTACTCCTCGACGTGAATGCTTGTTCTGGCCCATGCCACCCTACTACTCCTACTAGTTAGTTCTATATAGTACTACTAGTATCATGGATTCGAGGTGCTGGTTACGTAGTACAGTATGGCTACAGTAAAAACACCCGCATGACGCGCAAAGCATGTGAAGCTAGTACAAATAGTGTACTACTATTGTTGATTGGCCCCATCCGATAACCTGTTGCAATGCACCTACAATTATGTATTCGGAACTATTTTTTTTGCCTCGTCGCACCACTCACTCACAGAAGCAACTCGAAAGCCATTCATAAATTTAGTAAGTGTATCACAGGCATATCATTTTATTACATACAACATGTCATCAACCCACATCGACAACGAGGATACATTATAAATACTAAAGTTTTCACCACACAACAAATAACAAGCAATGAAATGAACTTCAACTCAACCATTCCTCGGTGTTGGAAACACTTGCTTTGAACCACAAGTGATTCTCTGGGATGGGCCATCCATTGTCAATCTGGAGACCAACGCAGGACTGATCATCCGGGCTGAAGCGGCCTACTATATCAGTACCAGGGTAGGGAACCACCCAAATGTCCGAGGTATAGACACAGTTGCTTCTCATAAAAGGTAGTAACATTGTGTCAACAACAGTTGGATCGCCTTTCACCATCATTGGATAGTTTTGTCCAAGGAAGAACGAGTTTTCTCCAAGACTATCAATTCTGTACCAGGGAGAAGGAGTTGGTGCTAGCACACTAGTATCCATCCCGAATACCATGCAACGGGTGTTGGAATAGGTCTGGAGAGTGCGACCATGGGAGACTACACCTGCTTCCTTAGTAGTAACATCATCAGTGGGCTCTATACACACGAGAAGAGGTGATCCATTGGAATTATTTGCCAGGCGCCAAATAGTATATGGGCGCTGCTCGTCCTCATGCTCGTGATCATCACCAACATCATCTCCCCCTTGGTTATAAAAATCTTCAAGTATAGGTGGTGGAATGTTCACAGGACCTTGGAAACACAAGAAGAAGGTTAATCAGTAAGGCTGGCCATAGTGGGGGTAACATAAGTAGTATCATGCACTTGGGACTCGCAAACATGCTTATGTGGCAGGAAATTAAGGAAGAGAGAGATGGTTATAGTAACATAGGTAGATACCGTAACATAATAAATGTGATGCTACTATGTGTCATGCATGGCAATAAATGAGACCACCTATGATACTAATCTAAGATACTATGCACTATAGAGGTAGTAACATAAACTACTAGTAACATATGCATGTTACTAGTCTAAGTTACTCCCCACTATGACCAGCCTTGGTACCCGCATGCATGTGGATGAAACAATTATAATTACGGTGGAAGACAAACGTACCGAAACAACGAGGATGCCATGCAAAAACAGTGCCACGAGTGGTGGCAGCAAACACAAGGCCCTCGTATCGAATTGCATCACAGTACTCATCCGTGTACAAAAACTGATTTTTGAGCAATATCCATCCAGTGAAACCAGTGACGACAGCAACAAGCTTGTCGAAGATAGCAACAACTTCACAGTTGTTGTAATTCCAAGAGCGGTTGGGGACTCGAGAAATTGCTATCTTCCGTAGAAGACAGTCACCATGATTGTATTTGAACGTGCGTACAATACCGGTGTGCTCAACCTCTGGGCAGTTTGCTGAGATTTTTGGAAGTGGAACCCGGTCACGAGTGTACACATTCACAAGTTCCCACTCGCAGTTGGACCCAATGTAAACAACCCAATCTCGATTTGCGCCTGCCCAAGCCTTGCCCTCAAGCGATGGCATCTTAACATCATACGTATCATTATCAAGCGGCATCAACTTGCACAGGGCGAGGCCTCCGTCGTGACGGTGCCAGTCATTAGGGTCACGACAAAGAAGATAGGGGAGATCAAACTGCTCCTTGACTCTTGGGTTCCTTGTAATGATGTTATTAGTTGAGTCGACAATGGGCTTGAATGAACCTGCCATGCTAGCTGAGGTGATGACGTCGCACCGATCAATGAGTTCCTCCACCACGTCATCTTTCAGATTGGGGCAAGAATAACGGGGTCGTTTCCGTCCTGTTCCCTCCATGGAGAAGACGATCGAACAATGGCAGAACAAAGGTTGAAGGGCCGAAGGAAAATGGAGGAGGGAGAGGAAGAGCGTGCGATAGCAGTTCCAAATCGAGAGGGAAAGCCGAAGAGTCGGTGGACGGTTGCCAGTTTGCCACAGTTCACGAAGGGGCGCCCCAGCCTACACGTTGGTTCGGAAATACTCCTACTACTCGCCGTCGTCTCACTGATATGTGGAACAGGACCACATGTCAACGAGACATGGTGTGTAATTTCTCATGCAAAATGCGATCTGCCCGCGTTGGCCTGAGGTGCCGCATTAGTTATCAGCCTTTATTTTTTAATGGCGCGCCGTTCAGTTTTGAAGCACGACTAATTGGTACTGTATGCAGAGAAAATATAAACTACTCTACCACTACTCCACCTACAGTAATAGTAGTATAAAGAAGATATATAGGCTGGAGCTTCAGCGCTTTCTTGCCAAGGGCTGCCCACTTGCTTCTCACACCATCACCCTCTCTCCAGATCTAAAAAAGACGGCCCCTCTCTCCCTCCTCACCGGTGGTCACAGATCCGCCGGGGAAGAAAATGACGTGCAGCGTTGACGCACTCATCGTCGGCGAGCGAGGTCACGCACTGACGACAAGGACGTCCTCTCAGACCTAGCGCCCGCGCGGGATCGCTGCCTTAGTGTGTGCGGAGGACGACGACCATGAGCGAAGCCACTTACCGCCGACCCTCAGGTATGCTACCTCTTTTCGAACCATACCCTTGTTCTATTGCCCCATCTGGCACGTCGTTGCATGTGGATCGTTTTCCACTCCACCATCTTCCCAATTTGCTATCCTCTGCTCTGTTGGCCACACAGACGAAAACCATAATTTGCACTATTAAAGGAAACCCTACTTCATGCAGACTAATGCATGTCTGGGTTGAATAAGGAAAGGAAGGGAGACTGTACTATCCAAGAGAGTAGGCATCGAACCTGCATCTAGGTTGAAAAGGGGAAAATCAGGAGCTAAGGAACGAGTCTCGTGTCTCTTGGTTGAAGAAGGGTAGAAAGGCATGACAACGCAATAGAGAATGACCAGGTCGATCGGTTTGTTGTCCTCACATAGGAAAAAGGTGGCTAAAGAGAACGAAAATGGGACGTAATCCACATATGCTGCCTGGATATTTGTTGCTCTGGGCAACCATACCTCCCTCACCACTCTGCATCCGTGGAGGTACATCATACTAGTGCGCCCACTGTCCGAATGGGCCTCCCATGCTCTTATTGCCACTTTTTTGCTGTTAGTATAATGCCAGCAGTCAAGTCAAGCAATGCTACTGCTAAAGTGAAGCCACATTTAACTAGTGCCACTCTCAGTGTAATGCCACCGATAAATTTAAGCAATGCCATTTAATGTCACTGGATTATTTCAGGGTTAGCTATTGATTGTGGATATATTGAAGATTTTTCAGTTAAGGCATTATAATGTTGTTGCACAGCCAGTATACCAACGATGAAACTTGTTACTACCTTCAGATTTTTGCATTGTTAATGCTTATAGATTACATACCTCACTTTCATGAGATAAGTTAATTTTTTTGTACAGTGTCACCAAAATGCCAAGGCGCTGATGTCATTTTATTTTGGTTAAACTGCACAAACAATTATGAAGAGAAGAGGAAAGGTCAAGAGTGGGTACTTCCTCTTCCGGCTGTTCTCTTGATTCGTTCGATCAAGTTTTTATGTTTGATCGATTATCAAGATTGGGATAGCAATTTTTAAGGTCCCCCCAAGTTCAAAATGATATTTACCTTGGAGGTACATGGTTTGTAATTTTTTTATACTGTCATTAGTTAATAATGCTAGTTACCTTCATACTTTTGTATTTGGTTTAATGCTCATGCACAGCTAGTATACCAATGCTGAAACTTGTTACCTTTACATTTTGTATTGTTAATTCTTATAGAAACCTTCCAGTGCTAGAGTTTATTGAAATCTGTTCAGTAAAACCATTGTACTGTACCCTGTAATAAACTAACTACTCTAATGTTGCACTAGCCACTGGATTAGTGTATATTTGTAGTATTCGAATGGTGTTGCATTAGCGTATGGACATAAATAAAGTGTGGCAAGCTTTCCCAGATATGTGCTCAAGAAAACTACTACCTGTTTTTCTAAATACTAGACGTTTGGGTACTTTAAATTGAACCGCGGAAACGTCTTATATTAAGGAACAAAGGGTGTAGAGTTCACTCAAATTATCCCGGTAAAGCTAGTCACACCTTTGTTAAAATTAATGTTCATTATGTTATCGGAGGAGGTTTGTATGTTTGTCTATAATGCCTGTCTACTACATACCCAACATCATGATGTAATGTTAAGTCATTTCCTTTTGTATAGTGTAACTAAATTGTCAAGGCAGTGATGGCATTTTATTTTAGTAGAACTGCACAAAATTTGCTTAAAAGAGGAAAGGTCAGGAATGGCTCAGTTTTTCAGAAAAAAAACTATGTATGCCTTCCTGACATCAGCCGCTGTTGCTTTATTTATTCCTTCAAACAGGTGGTTAGAAACAGTCTTGCTACCTTTTCCCATTAAGAAATTAGAATTCTTATATTTGTGAGTCTATGCTTCAACTAGTTCCACTTTTATAGTAATCACACTTTCAATATCTATGCAAACAGGGATGCTCGATTTTAGTGGAGCTGCACAAAAAGTCCAACTGGTTCAACATTAGGAGCATGTTTTTTTCCAAACCTTTATCTCCAATTGGTGGCACTATGAGCTGTTCATTACGAAGGTACATGGTTTGCTACTATCTTGCTACTCTTTTTGTACTGTCATTAGATAGTAATACTAGTGGTTTGCATGCGAATTTTTTGGCAGGGTGGACCTACATTGGAGGTGCAGGACAGGATTCAATGATTGGATGCTCAATTTCGGTTGTATCGATTTCATCTCTTCCATCACTGCGAACATGGTGTGGTATATGTTTACTAGCTGCTTGATATTTGTGCAGACAGAGATGTCTGCCCGTTGCTATTTGGCAAACAAACAAAGTGTCCGCAATTTTGGTTGAACTGCACAAGAGAATAGTATAGTCACTGCGTGTAGTGCCATTTGAAAATGGACACAAAGATTGGATAGTCACTTCATGGACTGCAGAAAAGCGGTACTGTACTATTTACTGGCCAACAGTTGGTGCTTCATTGCTTTGGTCTGATTATACAATGGGCATCATTTTCCCTAAGTTAAAGTTGGTACTCCGAAAATAATCTCGCGGTGTGATCGAGAGAAGACCAAATCATATTGAAGTGGATGTTCCTCCATCATGTGTGGTTCATTCTCATGGTTCCAGTTGTTGGTGAAACCACTTACGTTTGCAAGAGGAATTGTAGACTTCACAAACAAATTTGTCTTTTAGTCTGTACTGAATGTTGGCCAAGAGAAGCATCCATGGTAGTAGGAAGAACATATGTTTTTCTAGATCTTTGCTTTTGGAGCTACATATTTGTATATGATCTGTGAATCATTGAGATGCATTAACATGTTGATCTTATGTATGGGAATCTAGTTAGTTTTAGTTGCGACGCAAGATCCGAACTGGCTGATATTTGCTTTTGGAGCTACATATTTGTATATGATCTGTGAATCATCGAGATGCATTAACAGTTACTTATTTCTGTTCGCTCAGTGTTTACAAGTTACTGATCAATCACTAGCTAGCCTACAAATGCGCACTTGGCAGTTTTATTTGTGACGCAAGATGCGAAGTGGCAGTTTTTTGAATAAAAATGCCTACCTCTGAAGAAACTGACAAGCTACACTATCTATCCTACACGGATAAAAATGCCTACCTCTGAAGAAACTGACAAGCTACACTATCGATCCTACACGGATAAATAGCGTATCACGCACGTACTAGCTCCTTTCCGGTTTGCAGGGCTCAATTCAAGAAAGGACCTACTCAATCCTACACGAATAAATACCGGATCACGCACGTACTAGTACCTCCTTTCTGGTTTGCAGGGCTTAATTCAAACCTCTCACCAACCAAGGTACTCCCTCCGTCCAGGTTTATTAGTCTCGTGAGCAAAGCAGCAAGACCAAGGCATGGCAATAATTAACGGCATGCAGAAGTTTAAGCCTAATTAATACCAGTGATTTAAGTGGCTGCATGCGTGCCCTCGGCTGCGACTCGTTGCATGCTGCTTCGCGTACTACCTGTGAGCGATTCTGAGTGCCTGCATTTATCCGGCCGTAATTAAGGCAGCTAACTGATGCGAAAAAGATACGTTTTAATTTTTACGAGCTTTTTAAATCTGTGAAATCATTATTGACAAGGAGGGAGATGATTCGAGTGCACTCGTTTGACCGCCATGCCGGCGTGCGGACCAGACGGGACGGGACGACACAATCATAATTTCAGTTTCCCTAGTTTTCCACGGCAAGCTGGCGTGCTAAGCCATTATGCATTGAATTCCGATGACTGTCGCGCTATCTTCCCCCTATAAGTAATGTTTCCCGGCATTCTCCAGTGCCACCGTGACCCAACTCGCCATATCCTCATAAGCCCCCACCAGCCCAACGTCGCTCGCCACGTCCGCCATGCCCCCGCCCGTCCGCGGTAGGCGACGCCGGAGGCGTTCACCGCCGGAACTAGTGTTCGGTTTTTCACCGGAAGGCAGACGAAGGGAGGAGGCATTCTATCTGTCTTTAGATGACAATGCACAGATCGAGGAGTTGTTGGAGCGCGACCGCATGGCGGAGGAGCAGGAGTTGTTGGAGCGCGACCGCCTGGCGGAGGAGCAGCGTAACGCCGATTTGTGCTGCCAGTGGGACATGGAGCAGCAGCGCACCGACTCTCTGAGTCGCGAGAAGAGCGCCCGCAACTGGGCCGACTACATGGAGGCCGGCGCCCGGCAAATAGCCCTGGAGGCTGTCGGGCACGCACGCGTTCGCGACACCGATTTTTACTACTAGCTCGTCAAGTGGGTTTCCCGCTTGGAAGTCGAAGCTTCGGTGGACCACGCCGGCATGGAAAGGGCCAACGCGCCCGAGCAACGCGCCCTATCGCACCTATGGCAAGTCCGAGGCGAGGCGCAGGACGCCGGTGCCGGTGTTTAGCATGTACCGCCGGCATCGTCTAGTTAGCTAAGAGTAAGTTAGTACTTGTCTAGTGGGAGTAGATAGTTAACTTGGCGATGATGATTGTCAACGTGGAAGTTTAGTACTCTATATGTAGATCAGACCTGTTAGTTTGCTCTGAATGTTGAACTTTCCGTTTGAACGTATGGAATGGGCTGTTATTTTTTTAAATGGGTTGTATTTGTCCTCCACGGGTTTAGAGGCTGACTTGTGGGCCTAGCAAGTTGACGTGTGCACAATCAGGAGATGATTGTACATGGGAGAGGATGACAGCAGGGACCCGCCAAGGTCATGGCAGTACGCAAGCAAGTGCCTCCTTATTTCAAGCCAATAAAAAAATGGCTCCTCCTAGTGGATTTCTGACATCTGGGTCCCATGCCATTGTCAATGTAGTCAATAAACGAGATAATTGCACAATGAGCGGCTGACACCAGGGACCCAGCAGCTCGCCCAATTATTTTTGTTTTGGGTTAATTTGATAAATGCCTCCGAGAAATACCACTGCAATTTCCAAACTTTGAAAAATGCCATTCCATGCCATTTCTAGTGGCATTTTTTGAAGTCTGGAGTGGCATTTTTCAAAGTTTGCAAACTGCAGTGGCGTTTTTCAAAGTTTGCAAAAATTGCAGTGGCATTTTTCAAAGTTTGGAAATTGCAGTGGCATTTTTATGAATTGCCATAATTGGAGTGGCATTTATCTAATATGTTTTTGAGACGGAAGCAGGGTGTCAACTGGGATGTGCGGGACACTCTGGCCTGTCTAGACAGCCTTTTCTTTTATGTTTACCATAGACTAGCCCAGTAGTTTCTTTCCTTTTGAAAATGGCTAGCCCAGTTTTTTGTGATTTGTCAAGTAAGTCACTTTATCAGGCCTGTTGGGCTAGACGAGGAGAGCTTCATTCGGCTGGCCGAGAAAATGGCCTATCAGTAATGAGAAATGGGTTGTACATTTTTAAAACACATCAAACCGGCAATTAGTTTCAAATATCTTTTTTTCATTTCGAGATTTTAAATTGCATTGATTTTTATGCGTGGACAATTTATTGGATTTTATATTGATATACATTTATTTTTAAAATCAGTCTGAATGTGACTCGAAATTTTGGGATTAAAAACAGTTCAGACCGCACCGACATATGCAAAATTTCATATAATTTTTTAACCGTGGCCACAATATGGGCTGTAATGCTAACAAAAAGAATATGGGCTCCAAAAAATCCCGTAAAAATTAGCAAATGGGCTGTAAACTATTTGAAATAATGGCAGATGGGCTGTATGCTGTTTTCCACAGATTTGAGGCTTTCCACAGATGGCATGTATACTGTTGGATGTCCATCCAACGGCCGTTGTGCTTCTTCAATCTCTGCTCTTCCTGCTCCAGCCGCTCAAACAAGCGTCGGGGGGACTGCCTGCTCCCTCCTCCCCGTGGGCGGCTATGCTGCCGCGCAGGCCTCACTGCCCCACTGTACTCCCATCGCTGGCCTAGCTATCCCTCTACTCACCCTGAGTCCCACACATGCTGTTATTCTCCGGCGACGGTAGAAGAACCAGTAAACCCTCGTACTCCTCCGCGTGGGAAATAACTGCCGAGTATTCCCTGGCTCCGTGTCGTTCCCTTCCTAGGCCTCGCCGTCGTCCACTGCCCTGGTGCTCTCGGTGCGGCCTGGTCAACGTGGTCAATGAATGACATCCATCAGAAGTGGACTGTACGTGGAGAGGCTGACAGCTGGGTCCACGGCCGCATGCAAGGAAATGCCTCCTTATTACGCACAAAATAATGATTCCTCCACCTGGCATCTGGGACCCACCAAAAGGGCCTCTGTTTTTCGCGAAAAAAACGTTATCGCCGCTGACAGCTCAGACCCACCAGCTATATCTTCGCATGCAAGGAAGTGTCTCCTTATTACGCCAAAAAAAGAATACTCCCCCTGCTAGCTGGGACCCAGTATAGTGGGCCTACTAAGTTGACGGGGACGAACGGCTTTGTCAACTTAGTCAATATGCATGATTCTAGCTCGACTGACCGTACGATGTCCATCCAACGGCCGTAGTGCTTCTTCAACCTCTGGTCTTCTTGCTCCAGCCGCCCAAAGCAGCGCCGGTCGTGCCACCTGCTCCTCCCTCCCGTGGCCGGCTATGTTGCCGCGGAGGCCTCACCGCCCCATACTACTCCCACCGCTAGCGAGGCCATCCCTCCACTCCACTCACCCACACCCCCTGTTATTCTGCGGCGACGGCAGCGCAGCCGAACCAGTGAACCCTCGTACTCCTCTCCGCGTGGGCATCCACTGCCGCGTATTCCCCGGCTCTGCGTTGTCCCCTTCCTAGGCCTCGCCGTCGTCCACCGCCATGGTGCTCTCGGCGCGGCGTGGTCAATGTGGTCAACGACCGACTTCCATCGGAAGAATACTGTACGTGGAGAGGCTGACAGCTGGGTCCACGACAGCCGCAAGGAAGTGCCTCCTTATTACGCAGAAAATATTTATTCCTCCACCTGACAGTAGGGACCCACCGGATGGGCCACCAGTATTTCGCAAAAAAAATGTTTGCCCCTGACTGCTGGGACCCACCCGACGGAACATCGTATTTCGTGAAAAAAAAACATTCCCCCTGCTGTCAGCTCGGACCCACCGGAAGTGCCTCCTTATTACGCACAAAAAAATGAATACCCCCAGCTAGCTGGGACCCACCTTGGTGGGAGGCTGACTTGTGGGCCTACTAAGTTGACGGGGACGGAGGGCTTTGTCAACTTAGTCAATATAAACGATTCTAGCTCCAGTGACCGTACGATGTCCATCCAACGGCCGTAGTGCTTCTTCAACCTCTGGTCTTCTTGCTCCAGCCGCCCAAAGTAGCGCCGGTCATGCCGCATGCTCCTACCTCATGTGGCCGGATGTGCTGCTACGGAGGCCTCACCGCCCCTACTATTACCACCGCTGGCCAGGCCCTGCGGCGACGGCAGCCTCACACCGCAGCCGAACCAGTGAACCCTCGCACTCCTCTCGGCGCGGGCTTCCACTGCCGCGTCTTCCCCGGCTCCTCGTTGTCCCCTTCCTAGGCCTCGCCGTCGTCCACCGCCCTGGTGCTCTTGGCGCGGCATGGTCAACGTGGTCAAGGAACGATTTCCATCGGACGTGGACTGTATGTGGAGAGGCTGACAGCTGGGTCCACGGCCGCAGCAAGGAAGTGCCTCCTTATTACACGGAAAATAATTATTCCTCCACCTGACAACAGGGACCCACCGGACGGGCCACCGTATTTCGCGAAAAAAACGTTTCCCCCCTGACTGCTGGGACCCACCAGCTACACCTTCGCACGCAAGGAAGTGCGTTCGGGCAAAAAAAAACGATTCGCCCCTCTGACTGCTGGGACCCACCAGCTAAATTTTCGCACGCAAGGAAGTTCCTGACAGTCGGGACCCACCTGGTCGAAGCTTACGTAGTGTTGTCATTCTGGTCGCAAACGTGTATGTACATACTGGTCGTTGTAGAGGCGCGCACGTGTCGTAGTAGAGGCGCGCACGTAGCATGTACATGTACGTACAGCGGCCAGGGTGCAAGAAAGAAAATACGGCCACGTATGTGTACATACGGGCGGGGTCTCGAACGCCTACTCGCGCATACGTACATGGCTGGGTCGGAACGGAGAAAGAGTGTCGTCGTCGTGTTCATGGGGAGCCAACCGGCTGGGTCGGAACGGAATGCGTGGTCATGTTCATCAGGAGGGCTTGGACGGAACAGGCGATGGAAACGAGGCTGGCGTACCGCACAACAGAGGAAATGGCCTTGTGTTCGACCGGCCACATTCGAAACTGGGTCCTGTTAATCGGGAGGGGCCTGGCATACCGCAAACGGAGGAAACGGACCTCCTACGGTCGAAACGGGGGTCCTGTTGATCGGGAGGGGTGTGGCGTACCGCAAAACGGACAAAACGGACCTCCTACGATCGAAACAGGGGTCCTGTTCATCGGGAGGGGTGTGGCGTACCGCAAAACGGACGAAACGGACTTGTGTTGGAGCGCTACGGTCGAAACGGGGGGGGGGGATGGGTGTGACGTACCGCAAAACGGGATTCCACGAGATACTGTTCATCTCCACCGTCGACCTCCTCCTGCCTCCACGGGCTATCGTCGACCTCCTCCAGCCTCCACGGGCTCCTGTTCATCCAGCCTCCACCGTGCGCTACTCCACCAGCTACTGTTCAACCACCCCTCCACGGGCACCCCTCCATCGTCTACTGTTCATCCAGCCCTCCACACCACAGGGTCCTGTTCAACCACCCCTCCACCGTCTACTGTTCATCCATCCCTCCACACCATGGGTTCCTGTTCATCCAGAGGCAACGCCACCGCTCACTGTTCATCCCAGAGGCAGCATCAACCGGCTTCAGTTAGCAGCAGTAGCGAAGGAGTCGCTCCATTAGGTTCAGTTAACAGCCATCGATCGATCGCTCGGGTTCAGTAACACGTAGCCTGCAGTGCAATCGCCCAGGTTTAGTTAGAGCCAACGCCTCGCACACACGCGCGTACGTACGAGAGAAATGCGCATTGCTCCGCCCCCGACCTCCCACCGTAACCGGCAACTCGCCGAAATTTTCCTCCCCCTCGCTTCTACCACGGTTTTTTCCGTCATGGGCGGCCCAAAGAATGTCATGCAGCTGCGTCTCCGGCCCGCCCAGGACGAAAAGCCCATTTTCTGTCATTATTTTTTGTCATAGAAGTAGGAGCCCACCACATCTATGATGATACCGGGTTTTGTCACAATTATCATCATAGAAGTGTCATATGTATGACAGAATTTTTTTTCGTTCGGCCCAAAATGTCATGGATGTGTCCTTTTTTAGTGAAAAGGATCGAACTAAATAAAGTGGTAAAGATAGGAGTGTGATGGTGATACGATATCGGGGCACCTCCCCCAAGCTTGGCAGTTGCCAAGGGGGTGCCCATACCTTGTGATTATTTCCTCGGAGGTGATGGAGGTGGTGATGATGACGGTGGATAATCACACATTGAGCATAAAAGTTCCTCCAACTTGCGAATAATGCCCTTAAGCCCAGCAATATGATCCTTCAACAAAATATTCTCCTGTGTGAGATACTTGTTCTGTATGCGAGCTAACTCAATCATCTTGAAAGCTTCAATCTCTGTTGGAGTAAAGAGGTTAGGCAAAGGTTGAGGGATATCTTCTTCTTTCACCGCCAGAGCTTGAACCTCCATGGCTTCCTTGATCCCTTCATCCTTGTTGATCTCTTCTGGTTCTTCTCTTTTCAGCTCTATCTTCAAAAAGCCAAGCATCCTTGTCTTCATTGTTGGAGGAGGGTGAAGTCATGGTGCTCTAAATCTGTAACGGAAATAGCTCGAAACGAAAACAGAGGATATTTGCGTGATACGATGGTCAAAACCTTTGGGAGTATATATAATGAATTTTTACCGACTAAAATACGTAACATACAAGAAAACAGAGTCCGGGAGGCACACGCGGTGCCCACGAGACAGGGGGCACGCCCTACAGGGGGGGCGCCCTCCACTCTCGTGGGAGCCTCATGTCTCTTTCAGACTACTTCTTTCTTCCTAAAATTCTTAAATATTCCAAAACTGATAAAAATTGCCATTGGAGTTGTTTTGGAGTCGGTTTACTTACCGTACCACATACCTATGCCTTTTCGGAGTCTAGAACGTTCTGGAAAGTGTCCCTTATGTATTCCCCAGGAGTTACGGTTTCAATAATATTAGTTTCAACATTGATAGGATTACCTGAAATATAGTGTTTAATTCTTTGACCGTTTACCACCCTCGGATTTGTGTCTTCGAAGTTGTTGATTTTTATGGCACCAGAATGATAGACCTCCTCGATAACGTAGGGACCTTCCCATTTTGAGAGAAGTTTTCCTGCAAAAAATCTTAAATGAGAGTTGAATAATAACACATAATATCCTACGTTAAACTCACGCTTTTGTATCCTCTTATCATGCTAGCATTTGACTTTTTCTTTGAAAAGCTTGGCATTCTCATAGGCTTGGGTTCTCCATTCATCAAGTGAGCTAATATCAAATAACCTATTTTCACCGGCAAGTTTGAAGTCATAATTGAGCTCTTTAATAGCCCAATATGCTTTATGTTCAAGTTCAAGAGGTAAATGACACGCTTTTCCATAAACCATCTTATAAGGAGACATACCCATAGGATTTTTGTATGCAGTTCTATAGGCCCATAATGCATCATCAAGTTTTTTGGACCAATTCTTTCTAGATATATTCACAGTCTTTTGCAAAATTAATTTGAGCTCTCTATTGCTCAACTCTACTGGACCGCTAGACTGCGGATGATAAGGAGATGCTATTCTATGATTGACATCATACTTAGCAAGCATCTTACGGAAAGCACCATGAATGAAATGTGAACCACCATCAGTCATAAGATGTCTAGGGACTCCAAACCTCGGAAAAATAACTTCTTTCAGCATTTTAATAGAAGTGTTATGATTAGCACTACTAGTTGGAATAGCTTCTACCCACTTAGTAACGTAATCAATAGCAACTAAAATATGTGTATAACCATTAGAGGCAGGAAAAGGTCCCATATAATCAAAGCCCCAAACATCAAACGGTTCAATAACAAGAAAATAATTCATAGGCATTTCTTGACGTCTACTAATGTTACCTATTCTTTGACATTCATCACAAGATAAGACAAACTTACGAGCATCTTTGAAGAGAGTAGGCCAATAAAAACCAGACTGTAGTACCTTGTGTGCAGTTCTATCTCCAGCGTGGTGTCCTCCATAAGATCCAGAGTGACACTTACGTAGAATCTGTTCCTGTTCATGCTCAGGCACACAACGTCTAATAACACCATCTACTCCTTTATAAAGGTGTGGATCATCCCAGAAGTAATGTCTTAAATCATAAAAGAACTTTTTCTTTTGCTGGTATGTGAAACTAGGCAGTAAATATTTAGCAACAATGTAATTAGCATAATCAGCATACCAAGGAGCAGTACGAGAAGCATTGACGACCGCTAATTGTTCATCGAGAAAGCTATTATTAGTAGGCAGTGGGTAATCAAGAACATTCTCTAACCTAGACAAGTTATCTGCAACGGGGTTCTCAGCTCCCTTTCTATCAATAATATGCAAGTCAAATTCTTGTAGCAAGAGAACCCATCTAATGAGTCTTGGCTTAGCATCTTTATTTTCCATAAGATATTTAATAGCGGCATGATCAGTGTGAATAGTAACTTTGGAATCAACAATATAAGGTCTGAACTTATCACATGCAAACACAACTGCTAAGAACTCTTTTTTAGTAGTAGCATAATTTCTCTGGGCAGTATCAAGAGTCTTACTAGCATATTGGATAACATTCAATTTCTTATCAACTCTTTGCCCTAAAACAGCACCTACAGCATAATCACTAGCATCGCACATAATTTCAAAAGGTAAATTCCAATCAGGTGGCTGAACAATAGGTGCAGTGATCAAAGCTTTCTTAAGTACTTCAAATGCTTCTACACAATCATCATCAAAGACAAAAGGAATATCTTTTTGCAATAAATTAGTCAGAGGCCTAGAGATTTTAGAAATGTCCTTAATGAAGCTCCTATAAAAATAGGCATGACCAAGGAAACTTCTTATACCTTTTATGTCCTTGGGACATGACATCTTTTCAATAGCATCAACTTTGGCTTTATCAACTTCAATACCTCTCTCGGAGATCTTGTGCCCCAAGACAATGCCTTCATTAACCATAAAGTGACACTTTTCCCAATTCAGGACGATACTAGTGTCTTCGCATCTCTGCAAAACTCGATCAAGGTTGCTCAAACAATCATCAAAAGAGGATCCATAGACGGAGAAGTCATCCATGAATACCTCACAAATCTTTTCACAAAAATCAGAGAATATAGCCATCATGCATATTTGAAAGGTAGCAGGTGCATTACATAAACCAAAAGGCATACGTCTATAAGCAAAAGTACCAAAAGGGCAAGTAAAATCAGTTTGAGATTGATCCTTTGCTGACACAGGTATCTGAGAGAAACCAGAATAACCATCTAGAAAGCAAAAATGTGTGTGTTTAGATAGCCTTTCTAGCATTTGATCAATAAAAGGTAAAGGGTAATGATCTTTATTAGTAGCTTTATTTAACTTACGGAAATCAATTACCATCCTATAACCTGTAATAATTCTTTGCGGGATCAATTCATCTTTATCATTAGGAACGACGGTAATACCTCCCTTTTTAGGGACACAATGGACAGGGCTTACCCATTCACTATCAGCAACGGGATAAATAATTCCCACCTCAAGGAGCTTTAGTATCTCCTTTCTTACCACTTCCTTCATCTTGGGATTTAATCGTCTTTGAGGATCTCTAACTGGTTTGTCATCTTTCTCCACTAAAATCTTGTGTTGACATAATGTGGGACTAATGCCCTTAAGATCATCCAGAGTATATCCAATAGCTGCTCGGTGCTTCTTCAGAGTTTTCAATAATCTTTCTTCTTCTTCTTTCTCTGAAAGGTTAGCACTAATAATAACAGGATATATTTCTTTTTCATCAAGATAAGCATACTTAAGATTATCAGGTAATGATTTGAGTTCAAACACGGGATCACCCTTGGGTGGAGGGGATCCCCAAGAATTTCAACGGGAAGGTTATGTTTCAGCATAGGTTCCTGTTTAAGGAACACTTCATCTATTTCTTCTCTTTCCTTCATAAACATATCATTTTCATGGTCTAGCAAATATTGTTCTAACGAATCAGTCGGAGGAACAGCAATGGAAGCAAGACCAATAATCTCATCCTTACTAGGTGGTTCCCTTTCACGAGGTTGTCTACTAAACTTAGCAAAATTAAACTCTTGAGACATACCATCTATGCCACCAGTGACAATATTCTTTTCACAATTAATCTTAGCACTAGCAGTATTCAAGAAGGGTCTACCAAAAATAATGGGACAAAAATCATCTTGTGGGGAACCAAGAACAAGAAAATCAGCAGGGTATTTAACCTTCCCACACAAAACTTCAACATCTCTAACAATCCCAATAGGTTTAATGGCATCCCTATTAGCAAGCTTAATAGTAACATCAATGTCTTCTAATTCAACAGGTGCAATGTCGTGCATAATTTCTTTATAAAGATCATAAGGTATCGCACTAGCACTAGCACCCATATCACATAAGCCATGATAACAATGATCTCCTATTTTAATAGAAATAACAGGCATGCCTACAGCAGGTCTACGTGTCTTAGTATCAGGTCTAGCAATATTAGCAGTCTCACCCAAGAAAGAAATAACATGCCCATCTAAGTCCTCATCCAAGAGATCATTAACCATAGCAATACTAGGTTCAACATTAATTTGCTCAGGAGGTGTATAAGTCCTAGTATTATTCTTATGAACAACAGTCGAAGCTTTAGCATGATCATTTATCCTAACAGGAAAAGGAAGTTTTTCAACATAAGTAGTAGGAACAATAGGATCACTATAGGTAATAGTCTTTTCTTCGACTATAATAGGTGCAACTACGTTCACTTCAACAGGAGGATTATATTTAAACCACTTCTCTTTAGGGAGATCAACGTGAGTAGCAAAAGATTCACAAAAAGTAGCTACTATCTCAGAGTCAAGTCCATACTTAGCACTAAATCCACGAAAAGCATCGGTATCCATAAAATATTTAACATTGTCGGAACCCCAATCTTCAGAGTTGCGTTTAATTCTTTCCAATAAGTCCCATCTGAAATCAATAGTCTTCAGCATATAAGAACCAGCACAGGAAGTATCGAGCAGGTTGCGATTATCAAGAGAAAGCCGGGCATAAAAATTCTGAATAATCATTTCCCGAGAGAGCTCATGATTGGGGCATGAATATAACATTGACTTAAGCCTCCCCCAAGCTTGAGCGATGCTTTCTGCTTCGCGAGGCTAGAAATTATATATGTAATTACGATCACGATGAACAAGATGCATAGGATTGAACTTCTAGTGAAATTCCAACTTCAATCGCTTATAATTCCAAGATCTTGTATCATCACATAGCCTATACCATGTCAATGCATCTCCCTTCAAAGATAAAGGGAAGACCTTCCTTTTGACAACATCGTCGGGAATAACTGCAAGCTTAAATAATCCGCATACTTCATCCACAAAGATAAGGTGTAAATCGGGATGCAATGTTCCATCTCCTGCAAATGGATTAGCTAGCAGTTTCTCTATCATACCCGAAGGAATCTCAAAGTAAATATTTTCATAAAGTTCAGTAGGTTGAGGAGCAACTCTTTGCTCTTTTTGTTGGGGTGAAGATACCCCGAACAAGCCCCTCAAAGGATTAGTTTCCATAGTGACAAGTAATAGAAAATTTCAGCACACTATATAAATGTTTCCTTACCAAGTTCCACTCACCAAAAGCGCTACACTCCCCGACAACGGCGCCAGAAAAGAGTCTTGATGACCCACAGGTGTAGGGGATCTATCGTAGTCCTTTCGATAAGTAAGAGTGTCGAACCCAACGAGGAGCATTAGGAAATGATAAGCGGTTTTCAGTAATATTTTCTCTGCAAGCACTGAAATTGTAGGTAATAGATAGTTTTGTCATAAGATAAATAGTAACGAGCAACAAGTAAATAAAGTAAATAAAGTGCAGCAAGGTGTCCCAATCCTTTATGTAGCAGAGGATAAGCCTGAACAATTTCTAATAATAATAAAGGAGCTCCAGAGGACACATTGGGAATTATCGTCAAGCTAGTTTTCATCACGTTCATATGATTCACGTTCGGTACTTTGATAATTTGATATGTGGGTGGACCGGCTCTTGGGTACTGCCCTTACTTGGACAAGCAACCCACTTATGATTAACACCTATTGCAAGCATCCGCAACTACAAAAGAAGTATTAAGGTAAACCTAACCACAGCATTAGACATATGGATCCAAATCAGCCCCTTACGAAGCAACGCATAAACTAGGGTTTAAGCTTCTGTCACTCTAGCAACCCATCATCTACTTATTACTTCCCAATGCCTTCCTCTAAGCCCAAATAATGGTGAAGTGTCATGTAGTCGATGTTCACATAACACCACTAGAGGAGAGACAACATACATCTCATCAAAATATCGAACGAATACCAAATTCACATGACTAATAATAGCAAGACTTCACCCATATCCTCAGGAACAAACATAACTACTCACAAAGCATATTCATGTTCATAATCAGAGGAGTAATAATATGCATAAAGGATCTGAACATATGATCTTCCACCAAGTAAACCAATTAGCATCAACTACAAGGAGTAATCAACACTACTAGCAACCCACATGTACCAATTTGTGGTTTTGATACAAGATTGGATACAAGAGATGAACTAGGGTTTTGAGAGGAGATGGTGCTGGTGAAGATGTTGATGGAGATTGACCCCTCCTGATGAGAGGATCGTTGGTGGTGACGTTGGTGATGATTTCCCCCTCCCGGAGGGAAGTGTCCCCGGCAGAACAGCTCCGCCAGAGCCCTAGATTGATTTCGCCAAGGTTCCGCCTCGTGGCGGCGGAGTTTCGTCCCGTAAGCTTGCCCACGATTTTTTCCAGGGTAAAAGTGATGATATAGCAGAAGATGGACGCCGGAGGCCCACCAGGGGCCCAGGAGATAGGGGCGTTCCCTATAGGGGGGCGCCCCCGTCTCCTGGACAAGGTGTGGGGCCCCTGGCCTATTTTTTCGCTCAGAAATTCTTATTAATTCCAAAAAGTTGTTTCGTGGATTTTCAGGATTTTTGGAGCTGTGCAGAATACGTTTCCAACGTTTTCTCCTTTTCCAGCCAGAATTCCAGCTGCCGGCATTCCCCCTCTTCATGGTAAACCTTGTAAAATAAGAGAGAATAGCCATAAGTATTGAGATATAATGTGTAATAGCAGCCCATAATGCAATAAATATTGATATAAAACCATGATGCAAAATGGACGTATCAGGTCCCAGCTGTCAGGTGGAGGAATCATTATTTTCCGCATAATAAGGAGGCACTTCCTTGCTGCGGCCGTGGACCCAACTGTCAGCTTCTCCACGTATAGTCCACGTCCGACGGAAGTCGTTCCTTGACCACGTTGACCACGCCGCTCCGAGAGCACCATGGCGGTGGACAATGGCGAGGCCTAGGAAGGGGACGACGCGGAACCGAGGAAGACACGGCAGTGGATGCCCACGCGGAGAGGAGTATGAGGGTTCACTGGTTCGGCTGTGGTGTGAGGCTGCCATCGTCGCAGAATAACAGGGGGTGTGGGTGAGTGGAGGGATGGCCTGGCCAGTGGTGGGAGTAGTAGGGGGCGGTGAGGCCTCCGCGGCAGCACAACCGACCACGGGAGGTAGCAGCAGGCGGCATGACCGGCGCTGCTTTGGGAGGCTGGAGCAAGAAGACCAGAGGTTGAAGAAGCACGACGGCCGTTGGATGGACATCGTACGATCACTGCACCTAGAATCGTTTATATTGACTAAGTTGACAAAGCCCTTGGTACGCGTCAACTTAGTAGGCCCATAGGCCAGCTTCCGAAACGGTGCGCCCCAGATGTCAGGGGGAGGAATCATTTTTTGGGCGGATGAAGCTAGAATATCCGAGATTGAAGAAGAAGCACGGCATCCGTTGGATGGACATCCAACGGCCACTGCTGCTAGAACCATGTGTTGACTATAAGTTGATAAAGCCTTGCATACGCGTCAACTCTCTTTTTTTAGGGGACGCGTCAAGTTAGTAAGGCCACAAGTGTGTGGCAGAGAACTTATAGCCCATTTGAGATTTGTAAGAATGTGCAACCCATTTTTGAATTCTAATGGAATTTACTACAACCCATTTACAGTTTGTTAAAAGTACAACCCATTTCAACCAACCGTTCAAAACAGAATTCAATAAAATTTCCCATATTTTGATGGGATCCGAAATATTTTTATCCCGAAATTTCTAGTCAGATGAAATGCAATTTCAATATAAATTTATATTACCTAAAAATCCAACGAAATATTGCGCTCGCAACAATTAATGAAATTAAAATTTTCAATACCCAAAAATAATATTTTATAAAGTAATTACATGTTTGGTGCATTTTTTATAGTTACTGCCCAGTTTTTATAATTACATCCCATTTATTATTTCTTAAAGCCCATTTTCTTGTTAAGCCTAATGCATCCCTCCTAGGAAAGATTTACAGCCCAGCGGGGCGGAGAATAACAACTTGACCTTGCCTGGGTATTCCTAAAAAAAGTATAGCTGGGCTAGCCATTTTCAGCTTGAAAAAAATTAATATCTGGGTTGGATATCTGGCCTGGGCTAGACGGGCCACAGCCCGCCCAGTTAATACCTGCAGCGATGTTTTCGTTGTTGTTCAGAGGAGAAAATTAATATCTGGGCTAAGCATCGAAAAACTCTTCAGTGCTCACACCTCAAAAACACAAATACTGCTCGAGCTGCTTGGTCCTAGCTGTTGGCCGCTTCTTGTGCAATTCTCTCGTTTATTGACTATATAGGTTGACAATGGTGTGGGACCGTGATGTCAGGTAACCAGGAGGAAGCAAAAAAATTATTGTTTTATATAATAAGGAGGCACTTGTGTACGTGAGGCTATGGCCCTAGTGGGTCCCCATTGTCATCCTCTCCAAGTAAAGTCATCTCCTCGCCCACGCGTGCTTTCCGCCCAAAACAGTCAGTGCCGCCCGCCCCGCTTCCCGGTGCAGGCGATTGCTCCGCCTTCAAACAACACAAGTGTCATCCGTCCGTCCATCTGCCGCCCACATTAATGATACACGGTTGTCGAGGCGACTACTCCGGTGCCACACGTCCGTCCCTCCGCCGCCCACCATTGCTATATAAACTACTGCGCCGACCATACCCGCAGTCATCCGCATCCGTTCCCTTTCTCCTGTCCACACCACTACTGCCCACCATGGCTTCCTCGCGCTACAGCGCTCTTCGGGACAGGCGGACGACGGACCACAAGGAGATGGCAGCCATTGCTGCCGACCGGCTGGCCAGCTGGCAGCCGGAGGACGACGACGTCCCAATGGAGAACATGGTAGTCCACGATTCGGCGCCAACCCCCTCCTCCGCGCCATCCTCGCTGGTGCATTGCGCCATGACCATCGGCGAGGCCCGTGCCCAATATATGGACACGGTGAGGCAGATGCGTGAGGAGCACTTCCGGGAGGCACAGGCCGCTGCCGCCTAGAACCACCATCTCCTCCAGGAGAACCTACAGGCGGAGGAGCAAATTGCCACGGAGCGGGCGGAGAAGGAGGCGTTGCTCGACTCATACCGCTCCGCCTGCGAGAGCCGCCTCGAGCGCTGGCGGTACCACATGCGGGTGGCGGAGTGTCACATCCTAGTTAGCCATGCATTAGAGTGTTGCATCATGTTTACTTTTTCATCAGAAACTTGAAATGGGGATGACAGAACCCCCAGTCCCCTCTGAAACCAACTAGGGTTTACTAAAAACTTTTTCAATGAACCTGAAATGCCCTCCTAAAATGCCCATCATTTTTGTCTTGGTTCAGAACCCCTGCCAAAAGTGGTGCACATTTTCCTAGGCCATCTTAGGGTTTTTGAATTAAATCATAAATATTTGAATTTGGGCATTTAAAATTATATAAAATATTTAAATGCTCAAATACCTACAAACTAAAATGTTTCATGTTGGAAATAATCCAACTATGGACCAGGAGCAATTTGGTGATTTTTGAAGTTGCCTAGGTATTTTATTAAATTCAACAAAGTTGCAGATATATTAAAAAAAAGAAACAGAAACAGAAAAAAAGGGGAAACTTACCTGGCGCCACCGCAGGCCCACCAGCCAGCCCACCTGGCCGGCCCAGCCCGGCCACCGCTCCAGCGAGCTGCTTGGCTCGCCAGGCAGGCAGCCAAGGTGCTCGGCGGCGGCACCGCAGCTCGCCACGCAGCTGCTCGCCGCCTTGCCGCCTCCCTCGCCCGGCTAACGCCGTGGATCGGCCTCCCTCTCTCCCCCGAACCCCCCAGACACCCCCTCTCCTCTCCAGCTCCTCCCCCTCGCACGCCCCAGCCATGGCCGACGCCATCGCCGCCACCCCCTCGCCGTAGCCACGCCCTCCGTCCACCCCACGCCGTGCCACCGTGTCCAGGAGCTCCGCCGCTGTCCACTTCATCGAGCAGCCGAGCCCCGAGCGCTCGCAACGCCCGAGTCCACCGCACCGACCTCGCCCGAGCTCACCGTCGCCGGAGATCCCCTTCAACGCCGTCGCCGCCTCAGCTCGTCCCCGACCTCACCGGTGGCCTCTACGGGAGCGCTGTGAGCCTAGCTACTACTCCGACCCTCTCTCTCTCATTCCTGAGCCGTGTAGCCACCGCACGAGGATCACACGCCCGCACCGCCGCGGACCTCGTCGCCGACGTGCTTCCGGCCACACTCCGGCCACAAGATGGTGTCCATCTTACTCACCAAGTCCCGCAACACCTAGCTAGCTACTCCACGAGCCTCACCGACCCCTCTAGCGCCAAGTTCACCTCCGACCGAGCCCCGGTGGCCGCCAAAGTCGTCGCCGGCGCCAACTCCGGCCACCCCGACCTCAACGGACTCCGCCAAGAGCTGCGGTTTGTCCTCAGCTCCCCTCCGGTGGTCTCCGCGGCCCATTTGGTGGCCGAAATGGCCAAAACCACTCCCGCCGCCGCGTCGGGCTCGCCGGCGGCTAAACGCCGGTGCAGCCGACCCGGGTTTGACCACGGGTGGGCCCTGGTTGACTCCCCTGAGTCAATGACAGGTGGGGCCCAGCCCTGTTAATTAAACAGGATTAGTTTTAATTAAGTTTTAGTTAAAATAATCACCCTGACATGCGGGACCCACTGTCAGGTTTGACCCAGACCTGTTCCGTTGACCTGCTGACGTCACACTGACGTCAGGCTGACGCAGTAATTGATTTTCTGGATTTAAGTTAAATCAGGAAATTCCAGAATATAATTTAAACTTCAAAAATTCATAACTTTTATTCTGTAACTCCAAACTGGACAAATTATATATGAAAAATGATCAGAAAAATCCAATCTATCCATCTGTACTATTTTCATGCATGATCAAACAAGTTAAATTGATGTTTCAAGCAGAACAAGGAAAAGCACTTTAAAAGGCCATATTTGAATCTGAAATTTGAATCCTTGATTCAAATTTGTTCAAACCCTTCTGGTTTTAGTTGCATTAGCCCAACACACTCATATTGCCATGTTTCATGCATGCATCATATTGTTGCACATTGTTTGGTGATGGTTGTATATCGATGTCCCTTGCGACAGGTTCTGTCTCCGAGGAATACCGTGATTACCCTAACGAAGAACCGTGTCAGTGCATCGAACCATCAGGCAAGCAACCAACCATTTGATCATATCGATACAATCCCATGTTCTCGCTCCTGCTCTCTTTTACTGCATTAAGACAACGCGTTTCTAACTGCTGTGTGCTACGGTAGTTGAACCCATTTCCTCTGCATGACCTGTCATTGCCACAGTAACTAGATGAAACCCACTAGCATGTGTAGGAGTTGTCTGAGCCATATGTATGTGTTGTTCCTACCTTGCTATGCCTGCTATGCTTAGAGTCGTGTCAGGTCTGGTTCATCGGGGTGATGGGCTAGAGTGAAATGATTATGTCGGTAATGAGAGTAGTGTGGTGAACACGATTTGGTAAAGGTATCGATGAGAGGCCATGTAGGAGTACATGGTGGGTTGTTTCATTGAAGCCGACCTTAAGCACTGAGATCTGTATGCGTGATTTAAGATACAGCTACTACCATGCATTGGGCCCTGAAATATGACCCCGCTCGACTTCTTATTCACCCTAGCTCTCTGTCCAGGAGTTGCAAGTAGTTTCTGGTGTTTGTAGCCTACTGGAGGCCGTGGACAGCGCTGACCGTAGGGGTGGGCTGTGATGCGGTAGGTACGTGGCCGGGTGTACTGAATACCCGTTAGGTATCTCGGGAACCCTGTTCACATCGTTCGGGGCCGTATGGGAAACCCCGGCCGGACTCCCTGCGGATGGAACCTGAATAGGCGATAAACCTGGACTAGAGGCTTAAGTGTTTAGGTAGGTCGTGGTCTACACCCACGTCGGCTTTCGCTTGAAGTCTGCCGAGCACATGTCGTGTGCAGACGCTAAGTGGTGGAAACATGTATGAAGAAGTACACCCCTGCAGGGTTAACATGATCTATTCGAATAGCCGCGTCCGCGGTAAAGGACTACTTGGTTGCCTATACAGTTCATAGACAAGTAAATGGAAACTATTAAAAGCCTCAAGATAAGTGTGAGTGCCGAGGATGGCTCTTCCGTAGGAAGACGGAGGTGGATCCTCGGTAGTGTATTGAAGTGGTGAGTAGTGGACTCGTGTGCGCAAAACCATTTCAAGTTGGAGTCTCGTAGAATAGTCTAGCCAAGAGTCAAAGCTGGCTTGCTGCAATAACTCCACCAACCCTTCTTGATACTAAGCATGTATGTAGGATCTGATGTAAGTCTTGCTGAGTACCTTTGTACTCATGTTGCTATAATTTACATTTTTACAGAAGACGCTGCAACCCCTTCTGATGGGTTCTATGTAGACGTTGACATCAACGAGTAGGCTAAAGACCCAGGTGGTGACCCTGAGCTTGTGAAGGACCTTGTAGTATAGCTAGGCTTCCCAAGCCTCTTTTATTTTACTAGTTGTCTGTACTCAGACAAGTTACTTCCGCTGCTGGTTTGTATGACTGTATGACTTGTATGTTGGGTCGTGAGACCCGTACCTTGGTGTATGTTATGTATGACTCTCTGAGCCTTAAATAAAGTACTTGTGTCGTAGAGTCATGTTGTGATGCTTCGTTGTAATTGCACATATCGAGCATATTGTGTGTATGATTGAAATGCTTGGTATGTGTGGGATCTGACTATCTAGTTGTTTATCTTTAGTAGCCTCTCTTACCGGGAAATGTCTCCTAGTGTTACCGCTGAGCCATGGTAGCTTGCTACTGCTCTGGAACACCTAGGCTGGCCGGCATGTGTCCTTCTTCGTTCCTGTGTCTGTCCCTTCGGGGAAATGTCACGCTTTGAGTACCGGAGTCCTGTTAGACCGCTACAGCCCGGTTTACCGGAGTCCTGCTAGCCCAGTGCTACAGCCCGGACCCACTTGCTGATGACCGACACGTTCGAAGCTGGGTCATGGATGCATGTCCCTGTAAGTCTGTGCCACTTTGGGTTTACGACTAGTCATGTCAGCCCGGGCTCTTTATCATATGGATGCTAGCGACGCTATCATATACGTGAGCCAAAAGGCGCAAACGGTCCCGGGGCAAAGGTAAGGCGACACCCGTGAGGATACCGTGCGTGAGGCCGCAAAGTGATATGAGGTGTTACCGGCTAGATCGATGTGACATCGAGTCGGGGTCCTGACAGCGTTGGCATCAGAGCCGGACTGCCTGTAGGTTCTCCAAGCCAAACTGGTCGATGTTGAGTCTAGAAATTCTTTAGTTATATGTAGGGGAATTGTTTGTGGGTTGGAACGTAAGGCTCTTTTTACTCCTTTATCTTATGACATTCTGATCTGAGTCAGTCCATTCTTCTACCGGGGGTTAAGGAATTAGGATCTATTCTCTCTATCAGGATCACGTGTTACTAATCAGTAGTACCTTATAAGATTGATGGATACAAGCCTAGTTCAGTTCTACTACCACATTATGTTGTTAGAATGGATTCAGAACTTTGATATGATGATGTTGAGTGTGTATGAAATCCTTTGTCAAATGTCTCAAAATCCTTCTTGAGCATTTACAGCTGTTATGCTGCCGAAATTTCGCTAGAAATTTTAATGCCTTTGCATTATGATTGTGCTTTCAGATGGCCACTCGCGACCTCAATCAAGTGGTTCGCCTGACCCGATGCCTAGATGTACCCGGCCATACTGCCAAGTTGGTCAGGGTAATGATTGAGGCTGGATACCGCTGGTATCCTGAGTACACGGTCGAAGAGCAATTCCGAGACTTTAATCAAAGCCAGTATCTCTGCACTGTCAGGATATTTCCATCTTATCCTGGATCCACCGAGCCTCTTCACTGCTCCTATGGTCTCGGGGTTACTATTGAGATGGCTGTGCAGGACGCCGCCTACTCTATGATGACTATTATGCGAGTCAGATCTGGTCTATTTCGGGATTCTGATTTCCGGTATATGCCAGGATCACTTCCGGGAGCACAAGGGTATCTCCAGGCTATCTATGCTGACCCCACTCAGGAGGATTCACGGACTCGCACCACTGCTGAGATGCTCGAGGATAAGGACCGTGAAAATCAGGCCTTAAGGTTAGAGCTCTTCAATACCCGTGCTGACCACTGGGCCACTTTGACTCGGTTCGCACCGGCGGTGCAAGCTGGATTCTCATATATGCGCGATCTCTATCCTGTGAGATCTGCTCTGCCAGACGTGATGGTTTGGCGTGATGTAGGAGGCATCACCCCACCTCGCGGGCCCCGCAGGCCACCGTTTGTTGGTCCAAGGCCACATCCTAGCCCCTATGGTCCACAAGCTCCGCGAGATCGTCTATTTCCGGATGATCATGTTGAGCTCCCAGGCTATGGAGGTGACTTCTACGAGGACTACTACGGATCGGTCTGAGTTAGTGGTAGTATCACTAGTTCGCACTAGCTGTGTCGTCTATCGTCCCGCGTGACTCGTGGGATATGACCTAGTTTGTACTCCTTCCGGAGGTGTAGAAAAATAATGTATAGGAGCTTGGAATGCCTCCGATGAGATGTAATCCTCTTTTCACCGTAATAGTACTTGTTTGGTCTTGTACTAAACCCTGTATGGTGTGTATGACGATGGGATAAAGAAGCAGTTTCTGTATCTACCATGTCATACGGATGATCATCTTGCATTTCGAGTTATTCCTTACATTTTACCCTATGTCAGAATTTCATCATCCTGACTAAATCATTGTCTTGTTTACCTAGGATGGTCAACACGCGCGCTAACCCTGCTTCTCAAGAGCAGGCCGAAGGCAGTGAAGCCAGGGATGTAAATCTGCCTCATCCTCCTTCACTAGCCGAGGTTATGATGGAAGCTGAGAGAAACAAGCGGGAGACCAACCGTTTGTTGGAGCGTATTGAACAGAACACAGCACACCATCAGAGGACTAACATGGTGTCACTCAGTGATTTCATCAAATTACATCCACCCACGTTCCACCACTCTGTCGAGCCCCTCGACGCTGATGACTGGCTTCGCAGTATCTTTCATAAACTGCGTTCCGCGCTGGTAGCGGAGGCTGACAAGGTCACCTTTGCTGCATATCATCTTGAAGGCCCCGCCAGTCTATGGTGGGAGAATTATGGAGCTATGCGCCCAGCGGGCCATGTCACTACTTGGGCTGAATTCAGCGAGGCTTTCCGTGAACATCACATTCCGGAGGGTCTCATGGACCGTAAACGTGAAGAATTTTGCAGTTTCACCCAAGGCCGACTTTCTGTGGATGCTTACAACAGGGAGTTTGGTAATCTCGCACGATATGCAACCGAGGAAGTGTCTACCGATGCCAAGAAGCAAGCAAGGTTCCGTAAGGGCCTTAGTCCTGAGCTTCGCCGTGACCTCCGTCTGCATGAGTGCACAACTTTTCAGAAACTTGTCAACAAAGCCATCAGTGCCGAAACTGGTAAGACTGACTATGACGCAACACGCAAGCATGGCCGTGACATGGGTTCCTCATCCGGTGCTGGTCCTCAGAAGCGCCGCGTGTGGGTACCCAACACCGCCCTGCCACCCAGGTTTACACCGAGGCCATCCTTCCAGGCGCCTCGCCCCGTTCAACAGTCTGCTCCAGCCAAGCCCTATGGGGGTCCAACTAACAATGCTCCTCCACGTACCAGTTCCGTGACTTGTTTCAAGTGTGGGGAATCTGGCCACTATATGCGTGAGTGTCCCCAGACCAACCCAAATCAATCTGCTAAAGCTGTTGGCCGTGGCAAGCCGACAGGAAAAATATTCCACGCCAAGCCGGTCACCGCTTCACGTGGCCATGTCAACTGTATCTCTGCCGAAGAAGCTCAAGAGGATCCCAACGTCGTTCTCGGTACGCTTCTTGTTAATTGCCACCCGGCATCTGTTCTTTTCGATACAGGAGCCTCTCATTCTTTTATATCCGAAAGTTATGCCCGTTTGCATAACGTTGCATTCTGTGACATGCCATCCACTATGGAAATTTCTACCCCTGGTTCTAGATGGCAGACCTCTAGGGTAAGTTATGGGAATGAAATCCAAGTCGACAGACTTGTTTTCCTCGCGTCTTTGATAGCCCTTAAATCTTCAGATATTAATATCATTCTGGGTATGGACTGGATGTCGGCTCATCATGCCCAAATCGATTGCTTCTCTAGGACTGTCCAACTCACCCATCCTTCGGGAAAGATAGTCAATGTCTTGACCCGAATAGCCAAGCGACAATTATATTCTCTTAACGCCAGCCCTTTGCCAGACCTTGAGGACGTTCCGGTAGTCCGTGACTTCCCGGATGTCTTTCCAGAGGAATTGCCAGGTGTTCCACCTGACAGGGATGTTGAGTTTGTAATAGACCTCATTCCAGGAACCGTTCCGATTGCTAGAAGACCTTATAAGATGGCACCCCTAGAACTAGCCGAACTTAAGAAACAACTCGATGAGTCCTTGAAAAAGGGTTTCATCCGACCTAGTTCATCCCCGTGGGCTTGCCCCGTCCTATTCGTCAAGAAGAAGGATGGTACGGACCGGATGGTTGTAGATTACCGACCTGTCAATTTGGTCACAATCAAGAACAAATATCCACTTCCCAGGATCAACGACCTATACGATCAGCTCGCTGGATCCTCAGTCTTCTCCAAAATGGATTTGAGGTTGGGCTACCATCAAATTAAAATCAGAAACGGGGACATTCCTAAAACGACCTTTGTTACTCGTTATGGCCAATACGAGTACACCGTCATGTCCTTCGGTTTAACCAACGCTCCAGCCACCTTTTCTCGGTTAATGAACTCAATCTTCATGGAGTATTTGGATAAATTCGTCGTGGTTTACCTCGATGATATACTCATCTACTCCAAGAACGAGGAAGAACATGCCGAACATCTAAGGCTAGTGTTGCAGAAACTTCGAGAGCATCGCCTTTATGCCAAATTTTCTAAATGTGAATTCTGGTTGCCAGAAGTGACCTATCTGGGTCATGTAATATCTGGTAAAGGTATTGCTGTTAACCCTGAGCGAGTTCAAGCCGTCCTTAACTGGACTCCACCTGAATCGGTCAAGCAAGTTCGGAGCTTTCTGGGCTTAGCGAGCTATTGTCGTCGCTTTGTCGAGAACTTCTCCAAGGTTGCTAAACCTCTAACCGAACTCCTCAAGAAAGATAAGAAGTTTGAATGGACTCCACAATGTGAGCACAACTTTCAGGAACTGAAAAGACGCCTGACTTCTGCTCCCGTACTGGTACCGCCAGACTTCTCTAAGGACTTTGTTATCTACTGCGACGCCTCGCGACAAGGACTAGGTTGCATTCTCATGCAAGATCGACACGTAATTGCCTACGCTTCACGGCAATTGCACCCACATGAGGAGAATTATCCTACCCATGATCTAGAGCTTGCAGCCGTAGTCTATGCACTTAAGACCTGGCGACATTACCTCCTCGGTAATCATTGCGAAATATTCACTGATCACCAAAGTCTGAAGTACATCTTCACCCAACCGGATTTGAATCTCAGGCAAAGACGTTGGGTCGAGTTGATCACAGATTTCGACTTAGGAATAACCTACACCCCAGGGAAAGCCAACGTCATGGCTGATGCGCTAAGTCATAAATCTTATTGTAACAATCTGATGTTACAACAAAGTCAACCGCTTCTCCATGAGGAATTTCGGAAGCTTAACCTCCACATTGTTCCTCACGGATTTCTTTCCACCTTGGTGGCGAAACCTACTCTTACGGATCAAATCATTGCTGCCCAGAAGCGAGATAAGGGAATAGCTAAGATCAAGGAGAACATTGCTAGCGGAGGTGCTAGTTGTTTCTCCACTAATGATCATGGTGTGGTGTACTTTGAGAACCGTCTAGTGGTTCCCAAGAACCAGCATCTACGGCAGTTGATCCTTAAGGAGGCTCATGAATCTCCTCTCACTATTCATCCCGGTGGTACTAAGATGTATCAGGACCTACGCCAGAGGTTCTGGTGGACTAGGATGAAGAGAGAAATTGCTCAGTATATTGCTAATTGCGACGTCTGTCGTCGTGTAAAAGCAGAGCATCAACGGCCTGCTGGCACCCTTCAACCCCTAGCTATTCCTGAATGGAAATGGGATAAAATTGGTATGGATTTCATTACCGGTTTTCCCAGGACCAAGAGAGGGAATAATGCTATCTTTGTCGTTGTCGATCGTCTTTCCAAAGTAGCCCATTTCTTACCTGTTCGTGAGAGTATAACTGCTAGTCAGCTGGCAGACTTATACATCTCCCGAATAGTGTCTCTCCATGGTGTTCCTTTGGAAATTAACTCGGATCGAGGAAGTCTCTTCACCTCTCGATTTTGGGAAAGTTTCCAAAATGCTATGGGAACCCGTCTCTCCTTTAGCACCGCTTTCCACCCTCAGTCGAGTGGTCAAGTAGAACGCGTCAACCAGATTCTAGAAGACATGCTTCGAGCCTCTGTTATCTCATTCGGGATGGACTGGGAGAAGTGCCTTCCATTTGCCGAATTCGCTTACAACAACAGTTATCAATCTAGCTTGGGTAAAGCCCCTTTTGAAGTTCTCTATGGACGACGGTGTCGAACACCCCTTAACTGGTCAGAGACCGGGGAAAGAAAATTCTTTGGCCCGGATATGATTCAGGAAGCAGAAGAACAAGTTCGCATCGTTCGTGAAAAGTTGAAAACAGCCCAATCTCGTCAAAAGAGTCAATATGACCGAAAACATAAGGCTATGACTTTCGAGGTTGACGAGAAGGCTTATCTTCGGGTCACCCCTCTGAAGGGAACCCATCGTTTCGGTATCAAAGGCAAATTGGCTCCTCGTTACATTGGACCTTTTCGCATTCTCGCCAAACGAGGAGAAGTTGCCTACCAGTTGGAACTACCTCCGCATCTCTCCAGAGTCCACGATGTCTTCCACGTTTCCCAACTCAGGCGTTGCTTCTCGGATCCTATCCGTGAAGTGGACCACGAAACGCTTGATCTCCAAGATAATCTTACATACCGAGAGTACCCCATTCGTATCCTCGATCGGGCCGAGCGTACCACTCGACGTCATAATATCAAGTTTCTCAAGGTTCAATGGTCGCACCATTCTGAGGATGAAGCAACTTAGGAAAGGGAGGATCGTCTTCGACTTGAGTATCCCGCCTTCTTCCCGGAGGAACCCAAATCTCGGGACGAGATTCTTTTGAGTGGGGGTGAGTTGTCACATCCTAGTTAGCCATGCATTAGAGTGTTGCATCATGTTTACTTTTTCATCAGAAACTTGAAATGGGGATGACAGAACCCCCAGTCCCCTCTGAAACCAACTAGGGTTTACTAAAAACTTTTTCAATGAACCTGAAATGCCCTTCTAAAATGCCCATCATTTTTGTCTTGGTTCAGAACCCCTGCCAAAAGTGGTGCATATTTTCCTAGGCCATCTTAGGGTTTTTGAATTAAATCATAAATATTTGAATTTGGGCATTTAAAATTATATAAAATGTTTAAATGCTCAAATACCTACAAACTAAAATGTTTCATGTTGGAAATAATCCAACTATGGACCAGGAGCAATTTGGTGATTTTTGAAGTTGCCTAGGTATTTTATTAAATTCAACAAAGTTGCAGATATATTAAAAAAAAGAAACAGAAACAGAAAAAAAGGGGAAACTTACCTGGCGCCACCGCAGGCCCACCAGCCAGCCCACCTGGCCGGCCCAGCCCGGCCACCGCTCCAGCGAGCTGCTTGGCTCGCCAGGCAGGCAGCCAAGGTGCTCGGCGGCGGCACCGCAGCTCGCCACGCAGCTGCTCGCCGCCTCGCCGCCTCCCTCGCCCGGCTAACGCCGTGGATCGGCCTCCCTCTCTCCCCCGAACCCCCCAGACACCCCCTCTCCTCTCCAGCTCCTCCCCCTCGCACGCCCCAGCCATGGCCGACGCCATCGCCGCCACCCCCTCGCCGTAGCCACGCCCTCCGTCCACCCCACGCCGTGCCACCGTGTCCAGGAGCTCCGCCGCTGTCCACTTCATCGAGCAGCCGAGCCCCGAGCGCTCGCAACGCCCGAGTCCACCGCACCGACCTCGCCCAAGCTCACCGTCGCCGGAGATCCCCTTCAACGCCGTCGCCGCCTCAGCTCGTCCCCGACCTCACCGGTGGCCTCTACGGGAGCGCTGTGAGCCTAGCTACTCCTCCGACCCTCTCTCTCTCATTCCTGAGCCGTGTAGCCACCGCACGAGGATCACACGCCCGCACCGCCACGGACCTCGTCGCCGACGTGCTTCCGGCCACACTCCGGCCACAAGATGGTGTCCATCTTACTCACCAAGTCCCGCAACACCTAGCTAGCTACTCCACGAGCCTCACCGACCCCTCTAGCGCCAAGTTCACCTCTGACCGAGCCCCGGTGGCCGCCAAAGTCGTCGCCGGCGCCAACTCCGGCCACCCCGACCTCAACGGACTCCGCCAAGAGCTGCGGTTTGTCCTCAGCTCCCCTCCGGTGGTCTCCGCGGCCCATTTGGTGGCCGAAATGGCCAAAACCACTCCCGCCGCCGCGTCGGGCTCGCCGGCGGCTAAACGCCGGTGCAGCCGACCCGGGTTTGACCACGGGTGGGCCCTGGTTGACTCCCCTGAGTCAATGACAGGTGGGGCCCAGCCCTGTTAATTAAACAGGATTAGTTTTAATTAAGTTTTAATTAAAATAATCACCCTGACATGCGGGACCCACTGTCAGGTTTGACCCAGACCTGTTCCGTTGACCTGCTGACGTCACACTGACGTCAGGCTGACGCAGTAATTGATTTTCTGGATTTAATTTAAATCAGGAAATTCCAGAATTTAATTTAAACTTCAAAAATTCATAACTTTTATTCTGTAACTCCAAATTGGACAAATTATATATGAAAAATGATCAGAAAAATCCAATCTATCCATCTGTACTATTTTCATGCATGATCAAACAAGTTAAATTGATGTTTCAAGCAGAACAAGGAAAAGCACTTTAAAAGGCCATATTTGAATTTGAAATTTGAATCCTTGATTCAAATTTGTTCAAACCCTTCTGGTTTTAGTTGCATTAGCCCAACACACTCATATTGCCATGTTTCATGCATGCATCATATTGTTGCACATTGTTTGGTGATGGTTGTGTATCGGTGTCCTTTGCGACAGGTTCTGCCTCCGAGGAGTACCGTGATTACCCTAACGAAGAACCGTATCAGTGCATCGACCCATCAGGCAAGCAACCAACCATTTGATCATATCGATACAATCCCATGTTCTCGCTCCTGCTCTCTTTTACTGCATTAAGACAACGTGTTTCAAACTGCTGTGTGCTACGGTAGTTGAACCCATTTCCTCTGCATGACCTGTCATTGCCACAGTAACTAGATGAAACCCACTAGCATGTGTAGGAGTTGTTTGAGCCATATGTATGTGTTGTTCCTACCTTGCTATGCCTGCTATGCTTAGAGTCGTGTCAGGTCTGGTTCATCTGGGTGATGGGCTAGAGTGAAATGTTTATGTCGGTAATGAGAGTGGTGTGGTGAACACGATTTGGTAAAGGTATCGATGAGAGGCCATGTAGGAGTACATGGTGGGTTGTTTCATTGAAGCCGACCTTAAGCACTGAGATCTGTATGCGTGATTTAAGATACAGCTACTACCATGCATTGGGCCCTGAAATATGACCCCGCTCGACTTCTTATTCACCCTAGCTCTCTGTCCAGGAGTTGCAAGTAGTTTCTAGTGTTTGTAGCCTACTGGAGGCCGTGGACAGCGCTGACCGTAGGGGTGGGCTGTGATGCGGTAGGTACATGGCACGGTGTACCGAATACCCGTTAGGTATCTCGGGAACCCTGTTCACATTGTTCGGGGCCGTATGGGAAACCCCGGCCGGACTCCCTGCGGATGGAACCTGAATAGGCGATAAACCTGGACTAGAGGCTTAAGTGTTTAGGTAGGTCGTGGTCTACACCCACGTCGGCTTTCGCTTGAAGTCTGCCGAGCACATGTCGTGTGCAGACGCTAAGTGGTGGAAACATGTATGAAGAAGTACACCCCTGCAGGGTTATCATAATCTATTCGAATAGCCGCGTCCGCGGTAAAGGACTACTTGGTTGCCTATACAGTTCATAGACAAGTAAATGGAAACTGTTAAAAGCCTCAAGATAAGTGTGAGTGCCGAGGATGGCTCTTCCGTAGGAAGACGGAGGTGGATCCTCGGTAGTGTATTGAAGTGGTGAGTAGTGGACTCGTGTGCGCAAAACCATTTCAAGTTGGAGTATCGTAGGATAGTTTAGCCAAGAGTCAAAGCTGGCTTGCTGCAATAACTCCACCAACCCTTTTGATAACATGCATGTATGTAGGATCTGATGTAAGTCTTGCTGAGTACCTTTGTACTCATGTTGCTATAATTTACATTTTTACAGAAGACGCTGCAACCCCTTCTGATGGGTTCTTTGTAGACGTTGACATCAACGAGTAGGCTAAAGACCCAGGTGGTGACCCCGAGCTTGTGAAGGACCACGTAGTATAGTTAGGCTCTCCAAGCCTCTTTTATTTTACTAGTTGTCTGTACTCAGACAAGCTACTTCCGCTGCTGGTTTGTATGACTGTATGACTTGTATGTTGGGTCGTGAGACCCGTACCTTTGTGTATGTTATGTATGGCTCCCTGAGCCTTAAATAAAGTACTTGTGTCGTAGAGTCATGTTGTGATGCTTCATTGTATTTGCACATATCGAGCATATTGTGTGTATGATTGAAATGCTTGGTATGTGTGGGATCTGACTATCTAGTTGTTTATCTTTAGTAGCCTCTCTTACCGGGAAATGTCTCCTAGTGTTACCGCTGAGCCATGGTAGCTTGCTACTGCTCTGGAACACTTAGGCTGGCCGGCATGTGTCCTTCTTCGTTCCTGTGTCTGTCCCTCCTGGGAAATGTCACGCTTTGAGTACCGGAGTCCTGTTAGCCCGCTACAGCCCGGTTTACCGGAGTCCTGCTAGCCCAGTGCTACAGCCCGGACCCACTTGCTGATGACCGACACGTTCGAAGCTGGGTCATGGATGCCTGTCCCTGTAAGTTTGTGCCACTTTGGGTTTACGACTAGTCATGTCAGCCCGGGCTCTTTATCATATGGATGCTAGCGACACTATCATATACGTGAGCCAAAAGGCGCAAACGGTCCCGGGCAAAGGTAAGGCGACACCCGTGGGGATACCGTGCGTGAGGCCGCAAAGTGATATGAGGTGTTATCGGCTAGATCGATGTGACATCGAGTCGGGGTCCTGACACGGAGGCTGCGGCCACATACAAAGTGGGCGATGAAGCGGGCGAGGCACTGTTTGGCGATACCGAGGACAAGGCAGAGGACAATGTCGTCTCCGACAAGTCCGTGCTCTGCTGGCGTCGACGAGGCCCTGCTCCGCCGAGGCCCCGCGGCGCCAATAACGAGGCAGAGGACACCGTCGGCTCCGCCTAGGCCCCTCCCCGCTAACAACGAGGCAGAGGACATCGCTGGCTCAGCCGAGGCCCCACCCTGCCGGCAATGAGGGGGAGGATTTCCACCACTCCGCTGAGGCGCCGCCCGCCGGCAACGAGACAGAGGACATCACCGGCTCCGCCGAGGCCTCGCCCCGCTGCCAACGAGGCTGCGCCACACAGAAAACGAGGAAGAGTAGAACACGGTAGGTCGCCGCCGCTCGGGTCCAAGTAAGGCCACCGCTACTACCCTCCGGTTGAAGCCAGGCTAGGCGGGTTGACCATTGATGGCCGGTTAGCTTCTTGGTGGCGACGTGGAGTCAGAGAGCTATGTTCGAGAAGAACGCTACTTCTACTTAACTACTGGTGTAGTTGGCTGAGTGACACATGGGCCCAACCGTCCACATGTCAGTTACGCAACTGCACCTGCAGTTAAGTCACTGAAGCTTCTGTTCGTCTCAGCGGGACACATGTGGGTAGCTTTGGTTAATTAATTATACCTCCAGCACACCCCTTTTTAGTTGAAGAATGTATGAAATGTAATGAAATTCGACATGTTTATATTTAATCCGACCATGTATGAATGAATTTATTTTGATTAGTTCAAATTCATGTATCACTGGCATTGGATGAACATGGAAAACAATACATACTAGCATTATTCCCAGGGTGATCACCTCGTTTGCAGCAGTTTCACATGTACTCCCTCCAGTCCTTTCTAGTCTGCATACAAGTTTTGTCTGCAGTCAAAGTATCTCTACTTTGACCAATCTTATAGAAAAAAGTATGCACTTTCACAATGTGCGAAGTAAAAAGGAACACAAGGAGTACAAAGAGTTTGAGCAGCTTTTTAGCGTTTCTGTACATTGCAATCAAACACACAGGGCTGACAATTCATAGAGAACATTCAAAACAATCGATGATTATGCATCTCAGCGACTCACATGTCATAGGCAATATTTACTTCACAACTAAAGAATAAAGAAAAAATTGATCGACGTTGCTGACAGCAAAGGGTGTCCCATTCAAAAATATCAAACGCATGTCTTCTTGCTAAAATCAATGAGCAAAATTTGACAAGGTTGTCCCATTCCAAAATATCAAATGCCTATGATTGTGGAATGGGTAGGGTTTGCCACCAGTTCGGACATTGACATGGCACCTCGTGCTAAATACACCAGCTGTTCTTTTTTGCAGTTCCACCAAAATCAACCAAATTCGCGCGTAGCTTGTATGATTTCACCCTTATATGTTCCAACGCCTTGAACTTATCGGCACATCCTTTCTTGTGGTGGAAATGAATGATTCGATGTATTCATGAACATTTTGTGCAGTTCCCATTGAAATCAAGCTGAGCACCCATGTTTGCACAAATACAAAAAAAGGTGATTAGTATAAAGCAAACTGTACTATGAATTGACAGTTTAAACAGGCACCTACATGGTCCATGTAGAGCACACTTTTAGAAAAATGGAACTCACCAGAAAGAATCCTAGAACAATATTGTACTCGCGCATCACAGCAAAAAAATGGAGATTTGTCAGTCCTTCTGAGCTGAAGTTAGTTTGGTCTTGTGGGGAGTAATGTAACCATCCTTCAACTGCTCCTTCTGATGAGAAGATAGACATGGCTTCTTCATCCTGGCATAATCTGAACTAGTCACTTCACGTACTCCATATTCTTCTTCAGAGGAAGATGATCCTGTTATGCAAACACAAGAGGACAACTAAATGCTAGCATCCCTGTTTGCTCAAAAAAAAGGAAAGGAATTATTCAAAACAACACAGATGAAGCACTTCTCAAGGACAATACCACTTTTTCATGACAGTATCTAAACAGTAGCACAACACCAATAGAGATGACAAATCTCAATCATATGGATGAAATCAGTGGGCGAGTACCAACCTTTGTCAGGAGGCTTATTGTGTAGAGCATATAGATGAAGCACTTCTCCGGAACCATCTGTTGCTATCTACTGCGGTGACTATGCTTACTATATACTCCTCGATTAGTTTAATGTTTCCAACATCTTCTTGTGCAGTTCCACTAAAATATATGGTATCTTCAAAGAAGATCCCTGTTTGCACAAGTAGAGATAATTACATATTACATTAAGATTGGCATCAAATCAGTGGCAAAACAATTGCTTGTTCCAGCCATAGCAATAAATTAAGATGCAAAACTATATCATTACTTGTGTCATCACAGTTCCAGTGCTTCATTACAGCACCGAGAGTTGATTTTTGTTTTTATTCCGCTTGTTCTTCCCTTTCATCACTTAGTTCAATAAAAGACAAGCTTTGCCTTCAATGTAAGATTTGGCATGTCAATTAGGGAGCACAAGTATAACACTAAACAATTACATTAATTTTCTGATGAAAGTGGCAAAATACAGGCCAACAGTTGTGAAATATCCTTATCTTACCTTAATGGGATATTACGGTGCACATACAGATTGGACGTCTTGTCTCCATTTGTGCAGTTCAGTAAAATCAAGCAACATTACCATACAAGTAGCACAACATATGAAAGCACACTGCAGAATCATGTGAAAGAAGGCTAGTACTGACCTCTCATGACGCGGAATTCAAGCAACTCACAAGAAGAAGATCTGAACCAAATTTGCCAACATGGATAGAAAGTAAGATCTCCTCATGTGCAGTTCCACTAAGATCAAGCAATCAAGCAACATTGTCGGTGTGACATTTTGGTTGAACTGCACAAAACACTCTTAAAACAAAAGTGCAACAAAAGGTCACAATGGCAACAAGGTGAAGTAGATAACCCTATTTACACAGAGGTGCAAAGGAAACAACTAGTGGTCAATAATGGTGGATGACACAGAAGCCAACAAAAAGAAGCATCTACCTTATCTAAATGGGAAAGAAAGCAAGTCAGTAGCATTTCTCAAACGGTGGCATTGATTAATATTAACATAGAGATTATATTAACAATAAAATTTGTGAAACATGTAATTTGCTTTTAACTGTGGCATTGCATCAATTTTCCAGCGGCATTATTAGAGGGTGTTTGTTTACAGGGACATTTTGGTGTAGGGACTAAAAAAATCTGTGTTAGTCCCATCTAAACCAAACAAGAGGGACTTTTAGGGACTAAAAGTGGGCATTTGGGACTAAAGAAAGAAGACCCCGAGGGAGTCTTTTTGGGACTTTTTCTAACAGTTACCCCTGCCACACATCGCACCTTGTCTCTATTAGTTCATTACAAGGGGTAACATGGTCTTTTAGCATGTCATTTAATAACCTCTAGTCCATGTTTAGTCCCTGGAACCAAGAAGGTAGGGACTAGGGAGTTTTTAACCAAACAAGGCCTTAGATTAACAACAGCTAAAGAGTTGCACAGGACAGTGGACGCACCAGCACCATGTGCATCTACCGATGTACTATGGTCATGCACAGTCTGTTGCAACAAAGAACAAACAACCAAGGAGCATATTTGTATTGGTCCCAGTTTTGTTATCTTTAGACACCTTTCCCTATGTGAGCGCAGCAAATCTAGTCCCGCTCAAACTCTACAATCTTGTCCCCCCAAAACAAAAGATCAGTTCGTTACAGATGTGCGTACTGCGTTTGTCATTGTTTTCCCTTTTCGACCAATGTAGGTGCTGGATAGCCAGTCTATACTAGTACTTTCGCCCCTTCCTTTCCTCTTTGAACCACGTCCTAGATTTATGCGATACAACTTTCCCCACTACTTTCCCCCATTTCTTTCCTCTTTGAACCACGTCCTAGATTCATGCTATACAACTTTCCCCACTACTTTCCCTCTTCCTTTCCTCTTTGAACCATGTCCTAGATTCATGCTATATAGCTTTTCCCACTACTTTCCCCCACTCCTTTCCTCTTTGAACCACGTCCTAGATTCATGGTATACATGCAGCTAGAGCAATGCATGTGGAATAAGTAAATTATACCTTAAGGTTCTTGGGGCGTGGTTCGGTGGGCGACGGGACGACGACGAAGAAGAAGGGGTCGGAGGCCCTCCTGCGTCGCCGCTGGGTGAAAGTGAACAACTGCGCCGGTAGTGGATTCCCTCCCTCGCCAATGGCGACAACGTTAAGCCTCCTCCCTTCCCGGCGGACGGATCCTGCAGGCTCTTTGACCAGCAGTGAGGGGAGAGAGAGGCCAACGAAGTCTTGTTTAGATCTGGGGAGGGTGAGAGAGTGTGAAGAGAGCAACTACGAGCGCTGAGGCTCCAACATGCATATATATACTAGAGAGAGTGTGTGAAGCGTGCAAACCCTAGAAAACAAGCACCAAGGCTGCAACTTATACGTGATGAGGTGATTATACGTTCACTATGAGATCGTATAGCTCCGTATCCATCCATTTTGACCAGTCAAAGAATCCTCCTGGCACGAATTATGCTCAAGTGTAGTTATCGAACCCGAGACCTCAAGTTTGATGAGCGGACAGGCTAACCAGCTACACAACCCTCATGTTATGTTCAACGAGAGGAAAATAACCTTTTATACATTCCTGCGTTCGTGTGACAAGCATGCCGTGTTTTTTGTGTGTGTAGGAGTCATTGGGATTTAAATCATAATCGTGTCAGGTGGCTTTGGTGGTAAGACTATCCAAAGTGGTGCAGAAATAATGCAGCCTTAGTCACCTTACCTCTGTCCACGTAGTACGTTGGGTCCCACCAGTCAGAGGGTGAAACAAACAAATTAATAAGAAAAATTAAAAGCGCTGTCGGTGTCAAAACCGGCGGATCTCGGGTAGGGGGTCCCGAACTGTGCGTCTAGGCGGATGGTAACAGGAGACAAGGGACACGATGTTTTACCCAGGTTTGGGCCCTCTTGATGGAGGTAAAACCCTACGTCCTGCTTGATTGATATTGATATTGTGGATGTTTACAAGAGTGGATCTACCACGAGATCAAGGAGGCTAAACCCTAGAAGCTAGCCTATGGTATGATTGTAATGGTTGTTGTTGTTGTTGTCCTACGGACTAGAGCCATCCGGTTTATATAGACACCGGAGAGGGCTAGGGTTACATAGAGTCGGTTACAATAGTAGGAGATCTACGTATCCGTATCGCCAAGCTTGCCTTCCACGCCAAGGAAAGTCCCATCCGGACACGGGACGGAGTCTTCAATCTTGTATCTTCAGAGTCTTGGAGTCCGCTCGATGATGATGATTGTCCGGCCGATGATAGTTCGGCCGATGATGGTAGTCCGGCTATCCGGACACCCCCTAATCCGGGACTCCCTCAGTAGCCCCTGAACCAGGCTTCAATGACGATAGGTCCGGCACGTATATTGCTTGGCATTGCAAGGCGGGTTCCTCCTCCGAATGATAGAAGATTGTGAACACCAGGATAGTGTCCGGCTCTGCAAAATAAATTCCACATTCCACCGTAGAGAGAATAATATATACACAAGTTCAATCTGCTGACGTTTTTTGTGGCATGACATCACGCCACTACCAAGCCATTACTTGAATCATTTTTACTCTACCACCTCAGTGCATTTAGCAAAGCGGTTTCCTTGGCACGTCTTGTCGAAGCAGAGATCGTGTTCCCCCTTAATCCAGGATTCTCATCAATACGGACATGGGTAACCCAACCGCGCCTGTCGCCACACCCCCTCTATCGAAGGCGAGTCCCAAACGGTCACGGAGACGGCTCTCGGTATTCTCCCTCTTTATAACGGGACCAAGGCTCGTTTCTTTTCTTCAATCCTCCATCGAATCCTCTCCCCGCTCCAAGTTCCAGCACCTAGAGCTCCAGATTCGAGCGCTTCGGACCTTCAACAATGTCCGGTTCTGACCTGCAGGGCCGGTGGATGCCCTCCTCCATCACGGAGGAGGACGTGCTAAAGATGCGGGAGGCCAAGTACCTGGCTTATGAGATTTCGCACAGGTTGCCTGCCGAAGGGCAGGCCATCCCCACCCCCGAGCCCGGCGAGTATGTCGTTTTTGTATCCCACCTCCGTCGGGGTTTAGGCTTCCCGATGGATCCTTTTGAGGGCTCATGTTTTACTATGGGTTGGAATCCACGATTTGGCTCCGGAGTCCATCCTCCATATTTCCGCATTTATTGTCGTCTGCGAAGCCTTCCTCCGCGTCACCCCTCACTTCGGCCTGTGGCTGAAGACCTTCAATGTGGTGCCGAAGATGACCGGGGGGCATCAAGCGGAGTGCGGCGGGGCGGCCATAAGTAGGAGGGCCGATGCCCCGTGGCCCGCTGGCTCCTTCCAAGAGGAGCTCGGCCCGTGGCAGCAAGAGTGGTTCTATATTACCGTTTCGAGGGGCCGCAGACAAAAGCCGCCACCCTTATTGCGCCCGGGACCTCCACGATGGTTGATGCCGTGGATCAACCAAGGGCTCAACTGGGGGCCGTCAAAGGACGTGCCCCTACTGCAGTGCCGGATTTGAGATCTCCAAATGAGGGAGGTTGATATGGTGGTGGTAATGCAGGTTATGCTGATTAGGCGTCTCCCGCCCTGCAAACGCCACCCTCTCCGGCTGTGGGAGTTCAATCCGGAGGGCCCACGGATTCTTCAACACTTCATGGGTATGACACCCCTGGAGATGTACAAATTATTCTTCAGATCGCAAGAGACGCGTCCGGAATTGACCGAGGATGCTGGCCTAAGCTGCAATCGCCTGGATACTCAAGTAAGTAGTTCCAAGTCTGGACATACCGTTTGTTTGCCTTTCGATGATTCGCCTTATGACCAACTTCTTTCTAAACAGGAGTGGATAGCGGAAGCAAAATTGATATGGTGTCCGACCCCCCTCCCCGAGACCGCGCCGGATCCCGTGCTGGTCCGGATGCTTGAGGTTGCACCTCCAGAGGAAGGCGAAGGGGAAAGCAGGAAAGCTACTGCCTCGCCTAAGGAGGCTCTTGAAAGAGGGGGGGATCGAGAATCCCTCCCTCCAAGGGGAGAAGAGGACTGCCTCCGAGGACCCGGGGGCAAAAGCCCCTAAACGGGGGAAGAAATCTTCGCCAGAGGGTCCTGCGTCCGGGGAGGCCCCGGCCGCACAATCTCCCTTAAAGAATCAGCTCTCCAACGAGCCGTAAGTAGAAAGAAAGGAGTTTTATAATAAGGGACATCCCTATTTGTGCTTCTGAGGATAACTAAAGTTTTTACCTTGTAGTTCGGATCTCCGTCCTTCGCAAATGAGCTCGTCTTCGGGGGACCTTTGTCCGGGGCGCCGTCGGATAGGGCGGACGAGCCTGAAGTGTCGTCACGGAGGGAGCCCCCTAGTTTGGCAAAGCCGGATAGTTCGGCGCCAACTGGTGTACGGCTGAAGGATCTGCTTGAGAAGGCGTCTATCTCAGAAGATCACCACGCATTGATGAGCATGGTGATTGAAAGGATTTCGTCCGCCGAAGGCGGGTTGCATAATGTCGTCAGGAGTTTGCTGGCGGGGTTTGATGTACGTAAAAATGAAAAACCTTTTAACAGTTTTGCATATAGAATGCGCCCTATATAGATAGTAGCCCCTGAGACTCGGTAGGTTGTCGAAATCGACAGCGTGCCGAGGATCAAAATCGCAGGTTTAAATTTCCGCCATGCTGATGCAGGTGGCGGGTCGTCCGGGGGCCAGCCGGACTGATGGAGTTGCTGAACTAAAGTGGCAACTCGCTGTTGCAGATGCGGACATCACGCTGGTCAACAGGCGACTTGATGAGTCGCAAGGTAAGTGTTGCTTTGCGGTCACTTGGTAAGGGAGCCGAAGCCAGCTCCTTACAACATGTGTGTGAAATGCAGATAGTGCCGCTGCTGTGGAGAGCCTTCGGACCGAACTTGCTCAAGCCAAGGAGCAGGCCAGAAGGAGTAATGCGGCGGCCTCGAGGGCGGCCGAGGAGTTAGCGGCCGAAAGGGTCGCACACTGCCGGAGCAGGGAAGAGATGGCCGAAATGGCCGTGAAGTTAAAAGATGCTACCGACCGCAATGAGGCTCTTGGGAAGGAGCGCCTAGCGGGGCAAGAAGACCTGGGGAAGGCCACCGCCGAAGCCAAGGATGCCCGCTCTACAATGCGGGATATAAAGGAAGAGCTGCGCCAGGCCGGAGATATTGTAGCTGGCAAGCCTTTTCTGCTGCGCCGAAGGTTTACGGATCCAAAGGATGCTCAGCTGGGCCAACTGTGGGGTCCAGAGGACCCTTATATGGACTTAGCAGCGAGTGCGGCGGATGCCGTTGTGCATTTTCGAAGCCAGAAGGATCACAAGACGGAGGAGCTGTTTTGGTCTCAATTCCATAGTCCGGAGTGTTCAGTTCCGCTGACCGACCGTTTGGCCGAGTGGGCTGAGCTAAATAGGTTGTCCGGGCTTGCTATGATGGATATAGTGACCAATGTCTGGCCGGATAGGCCCGAGCCGAAGAGTTACTTTGGCTTATTGCAGCAATTTCTTGGGGCGGTGCCGCATATCAAGGCGATGAAGGGGTCGGCCTGCATAGAGGGTGCGCTGATGGCACTCGCCCGTGTGAAGACACATTCGACAGAGATGGATGCCACCGCTGTTGCGACCCCGGGTTCGGACGATAACCGGTTACCCGCCGAGCACTATTTTGGCGAAGTGCTGCGTGGTGCTCGTGTAATAGAGTCGCAGTGCTCAAAAAATGTTACGTTTGAATGAACGTTTTTATGATGTAAAACAATATTTATGATGTAAGCGCCTTTTATACTTGTGCGTTCAAGTAATAGAATATCTCCTATGCGGCCGTTCATGTATACATGTGTATAACCTGAAAGATGGCAGTCGTCGGCTTCAGCCCCCATGCACAAGGTGCGGGGGTGTTCGCAAAAAAAGCGTGTTTTCACACTTAATCCAACGTCTCGGTCCTGTAAAGGAGGTGGTAGCGTAGCAAATGAGGCAACCGGACTATAATGCTTTATCACTTTCACTTAGCCATGGAGTTCGAGGGTGGGGCTACGACATAGCCCCTGGGGGCACCGCGCTCTCCGAATTTGGGGCGCGTATGTGCCTGACCGGGAAACGGCCCTTCGTCAAAGCGGAGGAATTCTAAACATTCACATGGTCGATCGAGTGGTTGACCAGTCTCTCGCTGTATCATGACAGTCAGTTTTCGGCTTTCTCTACTGAGGTGCTCGCCCAGCCGAACTGGGGCACAATCGCAGTAGTTCTCCTGGTGCCGCGTTAGCCGGTGATACGGAACGTAAGGCAGCAAAACACAGGAGCCGGGCAAACCCAACATTTGACCAAAGACATGATTCGGAGCTGATGCATATAAGGCCTAACTCGAGACGCCGAACACCCCCGAAGGTGTTCGGTCTTTACAATAGCGGGCAAAACAATGCCCTAAGCCCCTTGTGTCCAGGTACAGGCAAGTTCTTCTGGCGCGGCCGATGCCAAAACGCCAGTCTCCACTCTGGTTATAATGAGAAACTAGGGGATTATAGCAACAAGAGACAGTAAGAAAGGTTTACGTAGGGTCTTAGTCTGAAAAGAGTCCTTGCAACGGGTCCCTACTGCACGTCTGCGCCTGTGTCTCCGTTGTGCCGTATCCTGGACGGGTGTGCACGCTGTTCATCTGTAAAAAGAGAGGAACTTAGTTTGAAAAGAAATCGTGCGAGAAAGTGCATAAAAAAATTGAAATATAGATTAATAAAGTTGAGCCTATGCTAGCTCATTATGGCTTATATGTACAAACCCTTGTGAAGGGGTGTGCGGCTAGGTAACCCCTAGCTTATTTGTTCCGGACTCGTCCAGCCATGTCCGGGGTCTTAGGCGACCTTTTAATGAAATGATGCCATGTGGACCGGGCATTTTAAGCGTAAGAGACGCGTAATGTGGTATTGCATTGAAGCGGACGAAAGCTTCCCGTCCCAGTGATGCTTGATAGCTACTTTTAAATGGGGCGACATGAAAGGTTAGCTTTTCTCATCGGAAGTTGTCAGGTGACCCGGACACAACTTCTAGTAATAATAAACCTGTGCACCTGACGTAAGGGCCTGGCGCCACTCCTTTGAAGGAAGTGCGGCTATGCCGAATTGTAGTAGGGTCTATCCCAACCTGCGGATTGTGTCCGGATATAGCAGGTTTGAGTCACTGCCGCCGTCCATCAAGACCTGCGTGAATTGCAGTCCGTCTATTATGGGATCCAATACCAGGGCAGTCTATCCTGCGTTCCGGATACTTTTGGACTAATCCAGATGGTCGAAAGTGATTGGTTTTGACATCCAATCTCGGTGTTCCGCTGGGGTGGACCGTGCGACACTTGTCTTAGCGAGTGCCGTGTTGGTTTTCCGTACTATCACATGAAGCGAGTTTACTGTTTTGACTTCTTGTGGGAAAGTCTTTTGACTTCCGGTGCTCTGCTGGTGGAGTTCGTCATCGTCCTCGCTTGGCGCATCGAGCCCCTTGTGTCCGGCGTTCAGTCTGCCGGACTATTTAAAAACCCAACAATTTTGGTTGGTATGGTTTGCAGGCCTTCCGGAGGTACTGTGGATTTGACATATCCGATCTAAGATTTTGTTTAAATTTGATAGCTCGTCGCTGTTGTCCTTAAGAGGCAGTGTTTTATTGTTTGGCCGCGAGCCTTTGAATCCGGCGTTGACTGCCGTGCCCTTTGGGCTTTTTTCTTTATTCTGGCGCTGATCTTTCCTGCGCCGTGATTTTCCATTTCCATCTCTGATCTCGGATGTACTCGGGTCGCTGGTGCTGCATCTTGCTACCCAGCTGTCTTCTCCTGCGCAAAAGCGCATCATGAGGCTTGTTAGCGCGGCCATTGTTCTTGGCTTCTCTTGGCCGAGGTGTCTGGCGAGCCATTCGTCTCGGACGTTGTGTTTAAAAGCTGCTAAGGCTTCCGCGTCCGGACAGTCGACTATTTGGTTCTTTTTGGTAAGGAACCTGTTCCAGAATTTGCGCCCTGACTCTCCGGGCTGTTGGGTTATATGACTCAGATCGTCTGCATCCGGAGGGCGGACATAAGTCCCTTGAAAATTTTCTCTAAACGCATCCTCAAGCTCTTCCCAACTTCCAACAGTGTTTTCTGGGAGGCTTTTGAGCCAATGCCGAGCTGGCCCTTTGAGCTTGAGGGGTAGGTATTTTATGGCGTGGAGATCATCTCCTCTAGCCATGTGTATGTGTAGTATGTAATCTTCTATCCAGACTCCGGGGTCTGTTGTGCCGTCGTATGCCTCTATGTTTATGGGTTTGAACCCTGCTGGAAATTCATGATCCAGCACCTCATCGGTAAGACATAGCGGGTGTGAGGCGCCCCCGTATTTGGGTGTGGCGCTGTCTTCGAACACTTGTCGTGTTGTGTTACTTCCTGGGGCCCTCTTTTTTGGCCCGTAGATGGACCTAGTTGGGCCGTCCGTTTTCCCAGGATCATAAGTCGGCTTGTGTGCGGCGCCGCTTGTCGCTTTTGGCCTGTCGTCTGGCCGTCTATCCGGCCAGGCGGCCTCTTTATTTTTTGACTGTGAGGGTTCTATGGCTTCCTCGTCAAATTCTGGCAGCAACTTGCGCTTCGGGTAGCTCTTTGTTTGATGGCCATTGCCATATTTGTCTGCGGTCTTGAGTACTTTGCTCCACTTCATTCTGAGTATGTCTTCCGCTTTTTTGAGCTTCCGTTTTCCCTTCTTCAAACTTCTTGCAGTGGCAACGAGTCTTTTGTGAAGTTTCTTATGCTCCGGTGTTGTGTCCAGACTGTTGATTGCTCCGTGAAGTGATTGATTATCCGGTTCGTCTTGTTCGGATGGTTGCTTGGTTGTATGTTCGTCGTCTGCTGGTTTGCCCTGCTCTGTCGCTGGGTCGTTAGGAATGCTTCTTTGATCGAGGCGGGACTTAGGGCGGCGTCTATGTCGCCGTTTTGGTTGTTTATCGGCGGGATTATCCTCTGCCGCGTCCCGTTGTTCCTCGTTATCGCTTCCCTTTGGGGTGTCCACCATATGTATGTCATGTGACGAGGTGGCCTTCCAGTGCCCTATAGGCGCTGGTTCTTGATTTTCTCCGGCATCGTCGTCCATACCGTTGATGTCTTCGGAGTCGTAGTTTAGCACGTCGGTTAGATCGTCGACGGTGGCTACGAAGTGGGTGGTGGGTGGGGCTCTGAATTTCTTCATTGTCCGCGTCCCGACCATCCTGGCCGTAGTTCGGCCAGGGCTCTCCGGATAGTGAGAGATGCTTCAGCAAATTTAAGATATCGCCGAAGGGTGAGTGCTGAAAGGTGTCCGCAGCGGTGAATTCCATGATCGGCGCCCAATCGGATTCGACTCGCAGGGGCGCAGGAGGTTCGGAGTCCGGCAGGGGGTCCGGCACCTCGGAGTCATGGGCTTTATGCGGGACAAGGTAAGTGTTCGGCTCCATCGCCGTGGAAGTTGCAGCTCCCGAGGCGGTGTCCAGCCATCCGTCCTCGATCCGTGCGATCGGCTCCGGACTATGGGTCGGAGCGGATTCGTGTGCGGCCTCCAAGGTGTTGTCCGGTGGCAGAGTTACGTCGTGCCCATCGTGACAGCGCGGCACGCTCGGCTGTGGCTCAGATCCATCGAAGATCAAGTCCCCGCGGATATCGTCCATGAAGTTTAGGCTTTCAAACCTGACCTGACGGCCAGGGGCGTAGCTTTAGATCTGCTCCAGATGGCCAAGTGAGTTGGCCCGCAGTGCGAAGCCGCCAAATACGAAGATCTGTCCGTGGAGAAAAGTCTCACCCAGGAATGCGTCGTTGTCGATTGAAGAGGCCATCAAGCCTATCAGTGACGACACAGAGGAACTCTCAATGAAAGCACCAATGTCGGTGTCAAAACCGGCGGATCTCGGGTAAGGGGTCCCGAACTGTGCGTCTAGGAGGATGGTAACAGGAGACAAGGGACACGATGTTTTACCCAGGTTCGGGCCCTCTTGATGGAGGTAAAACCCTATGTCCTGCTTGATTGATATTGATATTGTGGATGTTTACAAGAGTGGATCTACCACGAGATCAAGGAGGCTAAACCCTAGAAGCTAGCCTATGGTATGATTGTAATGGTTGTTGTTGTTGTTGTCCTACGGACTAGAGCCATCCAGTTTATATAGACACCGGAGAGGGCTAGGGTTACATAGAGTCGGTTACAATAGTAGGAGATCTACGTATCCGTATCGCCAAGCTTGCCTTCCACGCCAAGGAAAGTCCCATCCGGACACGAGACGAAGTCTTCAATCTTGTATCTTCATAGTCTTGGAGTCCGGTCGATGATGATGATAGTCCGGCCGATGATAGTTCGGCCGATGATGGTAGTCCGGCTATCCGGACACCCCCTAATCCGGGACTCCCTCAAGCGCCAACAGTGTATCTTACCTCACACATCTCGCTACTGGTCGGGAACACTGTCCAATTGATCCCTCTGTTTGCTCACGTACTATTTTAAGTGAATCCTTATTATAACATGCACACAATTTTGGGCACTTGTATTCGACCTAAGTCAGTGTGCCACCGTATCTCGTACTTACTACTCCCTCCATCTAGGTGTAATAAGTCACATTAGAATGTGCAGCAGGACCAAGGTGCGTGCGTGTGCGTGGGTGTGTGTGTGTGTGTTTAACAGCATGTGTGTGTTAGAGAGAGCGGCTGATCGACCTACTCCTATAGAGAGATGGTGTGTAGTGTATGATTTTAGCCGCGAGAGTCGGTGCATCCTCTCGTTTCTGGGCGTGTCCGGTAGGGACAGGCGGACAACTGCCACACCCACTCCTGACCAGCCTGGCCCACCGAAAGCGCATCCATCGTCCGCGCGCACTTCCCGCCAAAACGGTCAGCGCCGCTCCAAAGAATCGGTACCACATTCATGCCCGGGCAGAGCGGACGCGACCTCTCACTGGCGCAAGAGTGATGTTGCTTCATCCGTCCAACTTACTGCTGGGTCTATGTGATTTGACGGCTCATTGGTCTTTATTACTGAGGTGGTAGGACTGCTGGATGTCCCACGCTTTCGGTGAAAGGAGGTACTACTAGATTACAATTTTCTCCATTCTTACAGCGGAGGAGTGCAAGAGCAGTGAAAACACGCAGGCTCAGTTATTATATGGCTCACCTCACACTATCACCATATTATCTGGACACCGTGCGACACCTAACTCTTTACATAGTACTCCCTCCATTCCTAATACTAGATGAGTCCCCATGCGTTGCCGCGGGAACAACCGTATATCTCTCTGCGTAAAATTATCGATTTCATAGAACTAAAAAAACTCTATACCGCATGACAAATGTGGTAGCCAAACTAAAAAACTCCCATCATCATTTAGATCATCCCACGTAAGGAAAAAAGATCAGCCAACTCCTACTGCATAATGGGATTATATTTTTCTTTTTGACATGTTAATGGGACTTAAAAGCTCACTTACATGCATGCTACCGGTGCATGCTTGCATGCAGACATGTTGATGTGATTTAAAACCCACTCACATGCATGCCACAGTATTTCTGCATGCTTGCATGTGGCTTAGTGCGGAGCCTCTCAACGTCTAGATCAGATGACTATTATGGACTGATTTAGTTCATCTAACGGCTACATTAATTTTGATGATGTGGCTCAAGGAGAGGATAGAGAATTCCTAGTAGTGGGGGCTAGCTATTACTAGTAGATAAGTCTTTGTAGAGATTCCACTAGGTGAACTGCATACGAACAAAATGAATGAATCTACACTTAAAATGCATCTATATACATCCGCATGTGGTTCATGGTGAAATCTCTATAAAGACTTATATTTAGGAATGGAGGAAGTACTAGTATAGTACGTACTGTAATTTATCAGTGAGATAAATTTGTACAATGCTATGAAGCTTCCAGCTTCTGTTACATGTATCTTGCATCCAAGGTTGCCCGTTGCAATATTTCATCAAATACAAAGGAGACTAACATGCATGCTATTGCATCTCAATGATTGACAGATCATAGCAAATATGTACTCCCTCCGTTCCAAAATAAGTGTCTCAACTTTATGCAAACTTTAGTACAAAGTTGTACTACTACTAAAGTTGACACTTATTTTGGAATAGAGGCAGCTAAAGAAAAAAATGATCCATGCAGTCCCTAGCCCTTGAATCGTGAACCCTAACCAGGCTTCAATTTGCTAGCAACGTTCGAGCTTCCTACGAAATGAAGATCACAACCTTTTGACCATCGGATCATTTTGTGCAGTTTCACCAAAATCGAGATGAGCATCCCTGTGGCAAAGAAATTGAAGAAGCGTGATTAGAATAAGATTACTGGGACTAGTTGATGAGACATAAACTCATCACAAATACAATACGTAGAATCCAGTAGAGGTATGTGTGGGGCAAAGAAGTAGAGAAATATCCACATGGAATGATGTGGGTAGCTGGAGCAGTGGTGCAAGCTGGCTGTAAAGGGAGTTGTACCTGAGGGATGTCGGGACGTAGCTCAACCTTGAGGAGGGCGGCGGGCCCATGTCGCGGCAGTGAGCAAGGGACGAAGGCAACCTCACCGGCTTTGTGAGAGAGAACGGCGGGGGGCCCTAATCGGGATGTGCCAATAGTGGGTTTTCGCCTTCGACGATAGCGACCACATCTACACTAAGCATCCACCCCTTCTCCCGGTAGACGTGATCCACCAGGATGTTAGAGATGTGGCCATAGTCGTTTTGTGCGAGAGAGTGTGAAGAGAGCAACCCCAGCAAGCAACCGTGTAGGCTGGCCCGTCCTGACTATGTATATAGTGGAGCGCTTTCCTTTTCTCTCCATACAAACCTATCATATTGCGTACGTGCCACTGAAGAAAAAAAATTTATTTATAAATGACGCGGCACCTACTACTCGTTCTCCTATAACCATGCACTTGGCATCTCAAAAATATTAACCTTGCGATTGGCTCTTCGCCTCTTCGGGAAGTCGAGCAATAATGATAGTGCAGTATATATCGTTCTGGCTATATGAGACCGAATGAATTGTTGCACGTCCACCACGTGGGCGAGGGTCGAGGGGTGAGGGAGAGTGCTACATACGGAGCAAAATGAGTGAATCTACACTCTAAAATACATCTATATACATCAGTGTTTGGAGTATGTACTAGTAGTTCATATTGAAATCTACTAAAGGACATATATATTCCAAACAATATGATATAATCTCTATAACCAAGGTAGTAGGGACGAGGAGTAAACGGAAGGAGTAGTAAATTTTTCTCCTCGTCCTGCGAGCCACCGCGCGCGTGGGCGAGGGGGCGGGTGTAAGGCGTACAGTACTAAGCAAGCATCACCTCATCCTGCGAGCCACCACGCCCGTGGGCGGGGGATACGGTGTACTAAGCAAGCTTCTCCTCGTTCTACGAGTTGACGGGACACATCAAAAGTACTCCAGTGTATAGAGCCTTGCCTCTAAGGTAGGCCCCACATGGTTTGCCTCTTTTTTTTAACATAACACGTCAAGTCGCAATTTGTTTGTTCACCCGTGGTAGATGATCCTCCCTCCAAGTGGACAACCAGTACACGTGCCAAATTACCACGTGGGCTGCCTTTTCGTACAGAAATGAGCTCCACCGTGTACCCGCACGGGTGTGGTTGGGAAAGAGACAGGAGTACGTGCGATGTGCATGCACGTCTTCTCTTCGTGCACATCCCCCACCGATGTGGGTGTGTGTGAGAGATACAAACCGTGTTCGTGGGTGTTTTTTGTTTTGGGGTGGGGTGGGGGTGGGGGTTGATTTCGTGAATGTATTTGTGGGAATATGTGTCGATGACATCTCAAACAAAATTTTTCATGCAATGTATGTGAAATGGAGGCCTATCCATATCATATATAGAGGGTCGGGCGATCCATGAGAAGAGAGGGAGGGGTCATAGATATTGATAGAGTCGAAGAGAGGATCAAGTGGGTGGGGGCGAGATCGATGAAGAGAGCCATCGAAATTGTGTGTGTGTGCAAGTCAAAGATATAGGGCGACTGACCTACCAGAACGTCAGAGGGCACATGTCAAGTTTGTGTGTGGCAGGGAGACATGACTAGAGCGCTCGATGTATCGGTGTGTGTGGGGGGGAGGGGGTGGGGGAGGGGTAGGCAGAGGCCTAACCATAGAGGTAGAACGACTCGTATATGTGTTGAGAAGGAGAGACCCAGCTATGTCTTGAGGGAGATCGGTCGACATCCATACATAACAGAAGGACAGGAAATATGATGGGACAGAGAGAGAGAGAGAGAGAGAGAGAGAGGAGAGATAGAGAGGGAGGGAGAGGGGTAGAGTGCTGGATGGGTGATGGAGTTGCTTCTCGAAGATGGTGGGAGAGGCCTACTAGACAAACTGAGGGTCGAACTGCAATGTTATCAATAAGAGTGGGGATATGTTTCTATGTGTGCCTGTGCATGATAGATCTGTCGGGATGCATCCATGGATGATGAAGGGAAACCATGTGTTTGGTTAGCAAACCTAACTAGATCGGTAGATCAATTGTTGTTTGTCGGAGGAATGGAGAGACATAACTAATGAGGTAGATCGATCGACGCGTGGGTAAAAACGAGTTATAAGGACCTAGATAGCTATATGTATAGCGGGAGATCGGTCAGTGTACGTCCATTTGTTAGAGGCAAATAAGGCCCAGCGACACGGATAGATAGAGAGAATGGAGCTAGGAGGTGGTGCGAGAGGCCTAGCTACTAGCTAGATAGGGGGAGGAGTGAGAGGTTGTGAGATCGATGAAAAGAGGGGCGAGAGTTTACATGTGTGTGTGACCGTATGAGAGACACGAGGCAAGGACACATAATGGAGGAGATTCAAGGTGCATGTGTATGTTGTAGGCAGGCATCGCTGGAGAGGTTTATCGATCGACGTGTGTCAGAAAGGAGTTGTGGAGACTATGGGAGAACGACCTAAAGAAAAAAAGATGAATGTGCCCGGTGGATAGAATGCTGAGGGAGGGGGAGGGCGAGGAGGGCGGGTGCATGCACGAGAGAAAGTTAGTGGTAGCTACAAAGGTTAGAGGATTGTGTGGGTGTAAGAGACTAACAAAGATCATAATTTGATATGAAAGTGGATTCATATATTTGGATAGGAGATCATAGTGTTTTAAACATATGCATGCATGAATATAGCGGTGATACGCATGCTGTGCACATGTTATACCATAATGTGATAATGCATGGCGTTTGCAACTCACAGCTAAATGTCGAACAATCTAAACGATACTATACATCAAACAGTCTCACATTTTATTTGAATTTGTGATAATGTGTGGCATTTGCAGCTTACAACTAAATATCGAACAATCTAAACAATACTATATATCGAACATTCTCACATTTTATTTGAATTTGTGGTAATGTGTGGTGTTTGCAACTCACATCTAAATACTTGTAGGCGTAGGGGGCGGGGCACCATACATAATGTGATAAACACATTATACATATGATACATGGTTTAGATTATGAAGATCTAGCTAGAGCTAGAAATGTAATGTGATTTGAAATCAACATAAAGTGGATTCAAAAAATCGAGTTTGAGTTCATATAGTACACATAGTTCATATGTAACTCGAGACTAATCATGTGGTGTGCTATGAAGATAATACACAAACGATGGTTTAACTTGACAATAATGATGATTGTAGATCTTATTAAAACAGAGAAATGAATTCAAATGCTTTGACTTCACAACAAACATTACTATAGATCTTATTCAAATAGAGAAATGAATTCAAATTTAGTTCATATTGAAGCGGTAGTATATATATGTTTGGAATGCACTAAAACGTTCATTTGAGTAGTAGGTTGCATGCATTATACACGTAGCAAAATATTTTAATTGAACATAACATGAATTCATAGTTTTGAATGACATTTGTAGTGCGAATTGATTTGGTACAGTACATGTTAGGCTTGTCCAGAAATTTCAACCCGCGCCTTGTTAGCCCAAAATATTTAAGATATATCTTTGTCTCGTTGTGCTCCGACAACTCCCTCCATCTCAACCCGCGCCTTGCTATTCCAAAATTACAACGCGCGCGAAAACTCCCACCTCCTTTGAAATCCCGACACGCGAAATGCCCGTGGTACCCCTGAACTGAAAGAACCGCCTCAAATCAGTTGGGGTACTTCCATAGCTTACCCCACATTTCGGACAACCGCATCCCGAAGCCATGGTTTCCCACTCCCATCCCATCAGCCCACCCATTCGTACACCGAGACTGCGAAAACCCGCGACGAAGCCCCACACCCTCCTCCATCCGCCACCTAGCCGGAGCCTCTTCCCCGACGACGTCGTCCACATCAACACCTCGACGTCCCTCATCCACCGTACTGGATGAAGATCCGTCATCGATCTCGTTGTCCCGCCAGTTCAGCCACCCCGTCCTCCACCGCCAAGGAGCTGCCATGACGTTCCCCTCGTCTTTCGCGCCACCTCCATTCCCACACCGCCGTCTTCACCTGCACCATAGGAAGAGCATCATCATCACCGTTTCCTCGGATGAACCTACGGCCTAATCGGCGCCACCAAAGAGGTTGTACACTAATCGCCGCATTTTCTTCTTGATTCGATCTCACGGTGCTGCCGGCGCTCGGTCCCGAGCCGACACGGCGCGGCTCCATCCACGGCGGCATTGCCGGCCACTTCCTCCACGGCGTCGCTCCCTCGGCGGTGAAGTCCACATCAGTAGGAGCTGCTACTGCTTTAGCTCTCACTTGCGCTGTTGCTCTGCTCTTGTTCTCGGTCCCCTGCCTGGTCTGCTCTTGCTATGGCTCTTGCTCGCGCTGCTGCTCTCACTCTTGCTCTTGCTTGCGATGCTACTCCGATTTAGCTACACTTCAGTCGACTGAATTGACTTTTGGGTCAGTCGATTTTCAGGGGGTGGGGGGCTCGCCGGGGTGAAGGAAGAACCAGCCG
>NC_041383.1:665320141-665322769 GCF_002162155.2 Triticum dicoccoides | reverse complement strand
GGGGAAGCGGTGGACCAGCGGTGGGGAGTGTTTTCGGGGCGGGCGGGGCGGCGCACCGCCGGCCGCGGGCAGTGGGGGGCTGCTATTTGGCCGGTGGTGGCTGGCGGCTCAGGGGGTGGAGGTTGAAGATGAACTACATGCCCTTGATTTCGTATCCAACGGCTGCAAAATCGACTGACCAGAGATGAAAAAGTCAGTCGACTGACGTGTAGCCTCACCTAGCTAGTGCGTTCAGTTTCAACAGTAAAATTCAGTTTCGACAGCAAAATTCAGTTTCGATAGTTAAGTTCAGTTTTGACAGTTCAATTCAGTTTCGACAGTTAAGTTCAGAGATGAGCGGCTGATGTATTTTACATCTAGCACTTTGTGGTTATGTATTTTACTTCATGTATTGGAGATGTTATTAGAATTCCACTTAGGTTAACGTTGTCTCTCTTGTCCTGCTTCAGCCTCGACATCGTACAACTCACTAGAGCTGCTCCAATGACGAAACCCTCCATCACAGCGGAGCAGTACCTCGGGCTCCATCTCCAGACGCCTAAGATCTTCTTCCCCTCCTCCGACAGCCAAGTCAGCCGGAGCATCCTCACCGGCCAACCCAATCACGTTGAGATCGACATGGCTTCGCCAAAGAGGTTGTACAGTTGTTGCATCTCTTTTAACTCTACATGTTATATATATTGTCCACTGAGCACACGTAGTAACGGGCAATACAATTATTTTATCCTACTATATGACAAGAAGTGAGGTACCAGGCAACTTAGCTATCCATGATGGACTCTCTTGAACGCCATCATTATTTATCTCTGCGCGTTTGAGCTGTGCATTTATCGATGGCCCTGGGAGTTGAGCTAGTAGGGCAGTGGCTTGGGTCCAAAGTAATAGAAGTAGCACAAAAACATTTTTTTAGTGTAGGCTTTTCCTTGCTCAAGCCTGCCTACTAGAATCGCCAGTGCTTGAAAGGAAAAGTGAATGAAAAACATAGGAATTGGAAAGTTTCCTATGGTACTACTACTCATGAATTTGGTTCAAAGGAATGGAGCAAAGGAAAACTATAGGATTTGTTCCTTTAGTGTCTCCTTGAAAGAAAAAACGTAGGAATTTTAATTTTCACTTGTCCTCCTTTGCAAATTCCTATTCATGAAGCACAAGACTAAGAGATAGTAGCATAATAGCATTATAACCGTACATTTTCTTGTGGTTTGACTTAATCTAACCATGCTTCTTTGCATCCTGTGATCTTCCAATTGTTGTGAATCAAACACCCAGATTGGTAGAAATCCTGTGTTTTTAAATTCTCTGTTTTGCACGTGCATTCCTATCCTATTCGTGTCTTTCCTATCCCTGCATTGTTGGAATCCTCCAATTCTAACGATCCCTTGTAGAATTACTTCTCTTATAGATAGTTGTCAAAGAAAACCCTGCGTGGTTTGTCCCGCTCCTGCTGCGCCGTCGTCCACCCCAACGACAGAAGGGTCCAGCACAGCAGGGATCCAGCCTCCAGACTGTCTTTCGCCACCTCAGATCTTCTTCCCCGCCACCGGCAGCCATGAAAACTGCATTACCATCATCAACCAAGCAGATGACCTCGAGGACTACATGGGTCCGCAAGAGAGGTCGCACTCTTTCGTGTCTGCTTACGTTATGCATCGCTTAATACTACATGCTACTTTATTGTCCTGTTCACCGATTAGACTCTGAGTCAGCTCCAAACTAATGGTCAAACTTGAGTTTTTAAATGGTTGTGGGGTACATATCGGGGCCGCAATCAATAGTATCTATCTACTATCTAGTTAATCTCCGGTGTCTACTAGGAGTTTCATGTTGGGTGGGAAACAAACAGTAAAGAAGCCATTATCTGTATTTTTTAACTGAAGCCATTATCTGCCTACTATTATTGGTTTTGGGTCTATCCACAGGTTCCTACCATCACTCCGGATTTCTGCATGCACTCCTTACATAATCTCACTATGTTTTATTCCTATGCATGATAGTTATTGTAAACAATGGAACTGAACATGTAGAGCAAAAGAGACGAGCCTTGCGTGGCAATAAAATTTCATGCAGACGTTGCTCCATGGTAGGCGCAAAGGCAGCCCCCCTCCACGCATTTCGGATTGTAATCGAGAGGAAGATATCTGTTCTGAGGGGGATTCAGAAGGACAAGACAACTCCTATTTACCCCCTGAGGTCTTTGCTCTAACTTGGCATGCTGATGTTGGTTATATCATGCATATGGTGCCTTGCATTGCTTACTTTATACATCAAATATGTCACCTGCTTAGTTTAGACATCCTTTGTGCGAATGCCATATGTTTAGTTTATTCATCGTTTATGTGAATTATGCAATGCCATCTTGTTTAGCCAGGCATCATATATGTGAATTTTGCATTGCCATCCTGCTTAGCCAGTCATCTTATATGTAAATTATATCAGGCCATCCTTTTTTTCGTTATATATTACATTTGTCAACAATATTAGTACATTCAACTGCTCTTCGTGTGCATCAGCCATTTGACACGGTGATGGCAAATTCTGGAGTGAAAACAAGGTCTTCAGAGCAGACTATGCTATCTGACGAAGCGCATATCTCGCTGGTTACGGATAGCTCCTCAGAGGAGCATTCAG